>NC_092713.1:301626591-301905093 GCF_047496885.1 Scyliorhinus torazame | reverse complement strand
AGAGGGGAGGGAGGGGGGAGAGGGGAGGGGGGGAGAGGGGAGTGGAGGGGGGCAGAGGGGAGGGGGAGGGGAGGGGAAGGGGAAGGGGGGGAGGGGGCGGAGGGGGGCAGGGGGAGGGGGCGGAGGGGGGAGGGGGGCGGGGAGGGGGGGAGGGAAGGGGGAGGGGAGGAGAGGAGGGGAGGGGGAGGGGGGGAGGGTGAGGGGGAAAGGGGGGGAGGGGGAGGAGGGGGGGAGTGGAGGGGGAGGGGAGGGGGAGGGGGGAGGGGGGTGGGGAGGGGGGAGGGGAGGCGAGGCGGGGAGGAGGGGGGAGAGGGGGAGAGGGGGAGGGAGGGAGGGAGGGGAGAGGGGGAGGGGAGGGGGGAGAGGGGAGAGGGGAGGGGGGAGAGGGGAGAGGGGAGAGGGGAGAGGGGAGGGGGGGAGAGGGGGGGAGGAGGGGAGAGGGGGGAGAGAGGGGGGAGGGGAGGGGAGGGGGGAGACGGGAGGGGTGGGAGGGGGGGATGGGAGGGCAGGGGGAGGCGTGGAGAGGGTAGGGAGGGGAGGGGGGAGAGGGGAGGGGAGGGGGGGAGAGGGGAGGGGAGGGGGGGAGAGGGGAAGGGAGGGGGGAGAGGGGAGGGGGGAGAGGGGAGGGGAGGGGGAGAGGGGAGGGGGGAGGGGGAGGGGGGAGAGGGGAGGGGGGAGGGGGGAGAGGGGAGGGGCGGGGGAGATGGGTGGGAGGGGGGTAGTGGGGGGGAGGGGAGGGGGGAGGGGAGGGGGAGGGGGGGAGGGGAGGGGGGAGGGGGGAGAGGGGAGGGGAGGGGGGAGGGGGGAGAAGGGAGGGGAGGGGGGGGAGAGGGGAGGGGAGGGGGAAGAGGGGAGGGGAGGGGGGGGAGAGGGGAGGGGAGGGGGAGAGGGGAGGGGGGGAGAGGGGAGTGGAGGGGGCAGAGGGGAGGGGGAGGGGAGGGGAAGGGGGGAAGGGGGGGAGGGGGCGGAGGGGGGCAGGGGGAGGGGGCGGAGGGGGGAGGGGGGCGGGAGGGGGGAGGGGAGGGGGAGGGGAGGGAGGGGAGGGGAGGGGAGGGGGAGGGGAGGGGAGGGGGAGAGGGGGGGGGTGGAGGGGGCGGGGGGGGGAGGGGGGCGGGAGGGGGGCGGGGGGAGGGGGAGGGGAGGGGGAGGGAGGGAGGGAGGGGGGGAGGGGAGTGGAGGGGGAGGGAGGGGAGGGAGGGGGAGGGGAGGGAGGGGGAGGGGGAGGGAGGGGGGGAGGGGAGGGGGGAGGGGAGGGGAGGGGGAGGGGGGGAGGGGGCGGGGGGAAGGGGGGAGGGAGAGGAAGGGGGTAGAGAGGGGAGGGGAGGGGGGAGTGTGGGGGGAGGGGAGGGGGTGAGGGGGAGAGGTGAGGGGGGAGAGGGGAGGGGGGAGAGGGGGAGGGGAGGGGGAGAGGGGAGGGGAGAGGTGGGAGGAGAGGGGGTGAGAGGGGGGTAGAGGGGAGGGAGAGGGGGGAGAGGGGGGAGGAGGGGGGGGAGGAGAGGGGGAGGGGGAGGGGAGGGGGGAGAGGGGGGAGAGGGGGGAGGGGGAGGGGGGAAGGGAGGGGAGGGGGGGAGGGTAGGGGGGAGGGGAGGGAGGGGGAGGAGGGGGGGAGGGGGCAGGAGAGGGGGGAGAGGAGGGGGGAGTGTGAGGGGGGAGGGTGAGGGGGGGAGAGGGGGAGAGGGGGAGGGGAGGGGAGGAGAGGGGGGAGGAGAGGAGGGGATGGGGAGGGGGGAGGGGGAGGGGGAAAGGGGGAGGGGGAGGAGGGGGGAGGGGAGGAGAGGTGGGAAGAGGGAGGGGGAGTGGGTGGGGAGGGGAGGGGGGAGAAGGGGAGGGGAGGGGGAGAGGGGAGGGAGGGGAGGGGAGGGGGGAGGGGGAGGGGAGAGGGGGGAGAGGGGGGAGGGGGGAGGAGGGAGGGGGGGAGAGGGGGGAGAGGGGAGGGAGGGGAGGGGGGGAGGGGAGGGGGGAGAGGGGAGGGGAGAGGGGGGAGAGGGGGAGGGGGGAGGAGGGGGGGAGGGGGAGAGAGGGGGGAGGGGAGGGGAGGGGGAGGCGTGGAGAGGGGGGAGGGAGGGGAGGGGGGAGAGGGGAGGGGAGGGGGGGAGAGGGGAGGGGGGGTAGAGGGGGGGAGAGGGGAGGGGAGGGGGGAGAGGGGAGGGGGGGAGGGGGGAGAGGGGAGGGGGAGGGGGAGGGGGGAGAGGGGAGGGGGGGAGAGGGGGAGATGGGGTGGGAGGGGGAGGGGGGAGAGGGGAGGGGGTGAGGGTGGGGGAGAGAGGGGGGTGAGGGAGGGGGGTGGGTGGGGGGAGAGAGGGGGTTGGGGGGTGGGGGTGAGGATGGGGGGAGGGGGTGAGGGAGGGGAGGGGGTGAGGGAGGGGAGGGAGGGAGGAGAGAGGGGGGAGGGGGAGGGAGGGGGTTGGGGGAGGGGAGAGAGGGGAGGGGGTAGGGGGGGGAGAGAGGGGAGGGGGTGAGAGAGGGGGGAGAGGGGGAGGGGAGGGGGAGAGGGGAGGGGAGGGGGAGAGGGGAGGGGAGAGGGGGAGGAGAGGGGGTGAGATGGGGGTAGAGGGGGGAGGGAGAGGGGGGGAGAGGGGGGAGAGGGGGAGGAGAGGGGGGAGGGAGAGGGGGGAGGAGAGGGGGGAGAGGGGGAGGGGGGGAGGGGAGGGGGGAGAGGGGGCAGAGAGGGGGGGTGGGGGTGAGGGTGGGGGGAGAGAGGGGTTGGGAGGAGGGGAGGAGGGGGAGGGGGGTGGGTGGGTGAGGGGGAGGGGGGTGGGTGAGGGAGGGGGTGGGGGCTGGGGGTGGGGGGTGGGGGGTGGGTGGGGTGGGGGGGGGTGGGGGGGGTGGTGGTGGGGGGGGTGGGGGTGGGGGGGGTAGGGGGAGGTGGGGGGTGGGGGTAGGGGGGGTGGGGGGAGGCGGGGTGGGGGGTGGGGGGAGGGGGGGTGGGGGGTGGGTGGAGGGGTGGGGGTGGGGGAGGAGGGGGGGTGGGGAGGGGGGAGGGGGGTGGGGGAGGGGGGAGGTGGTGGGAGAGGGTGGGGGTGGGGGGGAGGGGTGGGGGGAGAGGGTGGGGGGGAGGGGTGGGGGGAGTGGGGTGGGTGGAGGGGGTGGAGGGGGGTTGGGTGGGGTGGGGGGGGGTGGGGGGGTGGTGGTGGGGGGGGTGGGGGTGGGGGGTGGGGGTAGGGGGAGGTGGGGGGTGGGGGTAGGGGGGGTGGGGGGAGGGGGGGTGGGGGTGGGGGGAGGGGGGGTGGGGGGGGAAGGGGGGTGGGGGGAGGGGGGGGTGGGGGAGGGGTGGAGGGGTGGGGGTGGGGAGGAGGGGGGGTGGGGTGGGGGGTGGGGGAGGGGGGAGGTGGTGGGAGAGGGTGGGGGGTGGGGGGGAGGGGTGGGGGGAGGGTGGGGGAGAGGGTGGGGGGTGGGGGGGAGCGGTGGGGGGAGTGGGGTGGGTGGAGGGGGGTGGAGGGGGTTGGGTGGGGTGGGGGGGTGGGGGGGAGGGGTGGGTGGTGGGGGGGTGGGGAAGGGAGGGGGTGGGGGGGGAGGGAGGGGGAGGGGGAGAGGGGGTGGGGGGGGAAGGGGGTGGGGGGGGAAGGGGGAAGGGGCAATAGGGGTGGGGGGTTGGGGTGTGGGGGGAGGGGTGGGGGGGAGTGGTGGAGGGGGGGTGGAGGGTGGGGGGGAGGGGGGGTGGGGGGGGTGGGGGAGGGTGGAGGGGGTGGGGGAGGGAGGGGGGTGGGGGGGAAGGGGGGTAGGGGGGGTAGGGGGGTGGGGGGAGAAGGGGGGAAGGGGGTAGGGGGGGTGGGGGTGTGGGGGGGAAGGGGTTAGGGGGGGTGGGGGGGTGGGGGGGAAGGGGGGTGGGGGGGGAGGGGGGTGTGGGGGAAGGGGGGGTGGGGGGAAGGGGGGGTTGGGGGGAGGGGGGGTGGGGGGAGTGGGCGGGGTGGGGGGAGGGGGGTGGGGGAGGGGGGAGGGGGGTGGTGGTGAGGTGGGGTGGTGGGGGAGGGGGAGGGAGGAGGGGGGGAAGGGGGGGTGGGGGGAGGGGGGTTGGGGGGTGGGGTTGGGAGGGGGGGTGGGGGGGGAGGGAGTTTGGGGGGGGAGGGGAGTGGGGGCGGTGGAGGGGAGGCGGGGTGGGGGCGGTGGAGGGGGGATGGGGAGGGGGGAGGGAGAGGGAGGGGGAGGGAGGGGGAGGGGGATGGGGAGGGGGAGGGGGGATGGGGGAGGGTGGAGGGAGGGGAGAGGGGGAGGGGGGAGTGAGGGGAGGGAAGATCGAAAGTGGGAGGGCAAAATGAAAATGAAAGATTTCGAGCACAGGATCAAGAAGAGTAGAACCCTTTGAGCTAAAATGCTTCAGTGCAATACTGAGGGAGTGCTGCGCTGTCAGAGATTTCACCAAAGTGGGTACCCAGCCCACTGGGGTATTCTGGTGACTCTGGGCCTGGAGTGGGCAAGGGAACAACCAGCAAAACTTGGAAATGAAAGATACCAGTAAAACTTGTCCAAACTACTCTTGTGTCCCTTCAATGGAACTCCAGTATAATGAAATGAATATCGCTTATTGTCACAAGTCGGCTTCAAATGAAGTTACTGTGACAAGCCCCTAGTCACCACATTCCGGCGCCCGCTCAGGAGGATTTGGCAGAGAAGGGAGGGAGGGGGACAGAGGGGACAAAGAGAGAGCGAAGGAGACATTGACGGAGGGTGAGAGGAAGGGAGGGAAGAGAGATTGAAAAACAGGGCAGTAAGAATGAAGAGACAGTAGAGAGGGGGAGATGGAGAGAATGCCTCCACGTCTCTCTCTGCTACTCCTGTTTTCTCATTTAGTCTCTTCTCTTGAATGTCTCCATCATTGTCCCCCGGCTGAGCGAAAGGAAACAGAGAACATCACTTGAGGAATTACTGACCCCCAAGTACAGCACTGGCCCTGTCTGAACGGTCCTGTTAATGTGTCTGCCCACTCACTGTGGTGTGTGCTGCACCGTGACAGTGGCCTGTTAACAATGGCCAAATAGACACCTTCCGCCAGAATTCTCCGTTAGTCTGTCCGGACCCTGATTCTGTGTCTGTACAACAGCAGTAAAAACACAATCCAGATTTGAGTGTAGCTATACTGCCAGGCAAGAGGCAATAACTGTCCCAACCATTCACACAGCTCCCTCTAGCCTTTCAGTGTTGGATCACAAGCCTGGCAGTGAAATAGCAGCTAGAAACTGACCGTTGAAATGAAATTGACAGCTTAACTGTAATACAGAATCCGTGGAGGAGAGAGAGAGGGGGTGGAGGGGTGGGGGTGGGGGGGGGGGGGGGGGGGGGGGGGGAGCAGATCAAGTGATATTGTGAGACTGATGAAGAGATACAAAGGCAGATGAGAAAAATGTTATGAGACAGAAAAATAACGGGATAGAGTTACATTTCCCGCAGAAAGGTGGTGGTTTAAAATAGGCGAGTGTTGCAGTGTCGGAGAAACAGAACTGATGGGGTGTTGCATCATTGGAAGATCAATCCTGAAGAAGCACTGCAATGTTGGAAGGGCAGTCCTGTGGCAGGGTTGCTCGGTCAGAGGGTCAGTACTGAGGGAGTGCTGCACTGTCAGAGGGACAGTACTGAGGGAGTGCTGCACAGTCAGAGGGACAGTACTGAGGGAGTGCTGCACTGTCAGAGGGACAGTACTGAGGGAGTGCTGCACTGTCAGAGGGACAGTACTGAGGGAATGCTGCACTGTCAGAGGGACAGTACTGAGGGAGTGCTGCACTGTCAGAGGGACAGTACTGAGGGAATGCTGCACTGTCAGAGAGTCAGTACTGAGGGAGTGCGGCACTGTCAGAGGAACAGTACTGAGGGAGTGCTACACTGTCAGAGGGACAGTACTGAGGGAGTGCTGCACTGTCAGAGGGTTAGTGCTGAGGGAGTGCGGCACTGTCAGAGGGTCAGTACTGAGGAATGCTGCACTGTCAGAGGATCAGTACTGAGGGAGTGCTGCACTGTCAGAGGGGCAGTACTGAGGGAGTGCTGCACTGTCAGAGGGTCAGTGCTGAGGGAGTGCTGCACTGTCAGAGGGTCAATACTGAGGGAGTGCTGCACTGTCAGAGAGTCAGTACTGAGGGAGTGCTGCACTGTCAGAGGGACAGTACTGAGGGAGTGCTGCACAGTCAGAGGGACAGTACTGAGGGAGTGCTGCACTGTCAGAGGGTTAGTGCTGAGGGAGTGCGGCACTGTCAGAGGGTCAGTGCTGAGGGAGTGCGGCACTGTCAGAGTGTCAGTACTGAGGGAGTGCCGCACTGTCAGAGGGTCAGTACTGAGGGAGCGCTGCACTGTCAGAGTGTCAGTACTGAGGGAGTGCTGCACTGTCAGAAGTATAGTACTGAGGGAGTGCAGCACTGTCAGAAGGCAGTACTGAGGGAGTGCTGCACTGTCAGAAGTATAGTACTGAGGGAGTGCTGCACTGTCAGAGGGATAGTACTGAGGGCGTGCTGCACTGTCAGAGGGGCAGTACTGAGGAACTGTGCACTGTCAGAAGGTTAGTACTGAGGGAGCGCTGCACTGTCAGAGGGTCAGTACTGAGGGAGTGCTGCACTGTCAGAGGGGCAGTACTGAGGGTGTGCTGCACTGTCAGAGGGGCAGTACTGAGGGAGTGCCGCACTGTCAGAGAGTCAGTACTGAGGGACTGCTGCACTGTCAGAGGGGCAGTACTGAGGGAGTGCTGCACTGTCAGAGGGTCAGTACTGAGTGAGTGCCGCACTGTCAGAGGGTCAGTACTGAGGGAGCGCTGCACTGTCAGAGGGTCAGTACTGAGGGAGTGCTGCACTGTCAGAGGGGCAGTACTGAGGGAGTGCTGCACTGTCATAGGGTCAGTACTGAGGGAGCGCTGCACTGTCAGAGGGTCAGTACTGAGGGAGTGCTGCACTGTCAGAAGTATAGTACTGAGGGAGCGCTGCACTGTCAGAGGGTCAGTACTGAGGGAGTGCTGCACTGTCACAAGGACAGTATTGAGGGAGTGCTGCACAGTCAGAGGGTCAGTACTGAGGGCGTGCTGCACTGTCAGAGGGTCAGTACTGAGTGAGTGCTGCACTGTCAGAGGGTCAGTACTGAGGGAGTGCTGCATTGTCAGAGGGTCAGTACTGAGGAAGTGCTGCACTGTCACAAGGACAGTATTGAGGGAGTGCTGCACAGCCAGAGGGTCAGTACTGAGGGACTGCTGCACTGTCAGAAGGTTAATACTGAGGGAGCGCTGCACTGTTAGAGTGTCAGTACTGAGGGAGTGCTGCACTGTCAGAGGGTCAGTACTGAGGGACTGCTGCACTGTCAGAGGGGCAGGACTGAGAGAGTGCTGCACTGTCAGAGGCGCAGTACTGAGGGACTGCTGCACTGTCAGAAGGTTAATACTGAGGGAGCGCTGCACTGTTAGAGTGTCAGTACTGAGGGAGTGCTGCAGTGTCAGAGGGTCAGTACTGAGGGAGTGATGCACTGTCAGAGGGGCAGTACTAAGGGAGTACTGCACTGTCAGAGGGGCAGGACTGAGGGAGTGCTGCACTGTCAGAAGTATAGTACTGAGGGAGCGCTGCACTGTCAGAGGGTCAGTACTGAGGGAGTGCTGCACTGTCACAAGGACAGTATTGAGGGAGTGCTGCACAGTCAGAGGGTCAGTACTGAGGGCGTGCTGCACTGTCAGAGGGTCAGTACTGAGTGAGTGCTGCACTGTCAGAGGGTCAGTACTGAGGGAGTGCTGCATTGTCAGAGGGTCAGTACTGAGGAAGTGCTGCACTGTCACAAGGACAGTATTGAGGGAGTGCTGCACAGCCAGAGGGTCAGTACTGAGGGACTGCTGCACTGTCAGAAGGTTAATACTGAGGGAGCGCTGCACTGTTAGAGTGTCAGTACTGAGGGAGTGCTGCACTGTCAGAGGGTCAGTACTGAGGGACTGCTGCACTGTCAGAGGGGCAGGACTGAGAGAGTGCTGCACTGTCAGAGGCGCAGTACTGAGGGACTGCTGCACTGTCAGAAGGTTAATACTGAGGGAGCGCTGCACTGTTAGAGTGTCAGTACTGAGGGAGTGCTGCAGTGTCAGAGGGTCAGTACTGAGGGAGTGATGCACTGTCAGAGGGGCAGTACTAAGGGAGTACTGCACTGTCAGAGGGGCAGGACTGAGGGAGCGCTGCACTGTCAGAGGGGCAATACTGAGGGAGTACTGCACTGTCAGAGGGTCAGTACTGAGGGAGTGATGCACTGTCAGAGGGGCAGTACTAAGGGAGTACTGCACTGTCAGAGGGGCAGGACTGAGGGAGCGCTGCACTGTTAGAGTGTCAGTACTGAGGGACTGCTGCACTGTCAGAAGGTTAGTACTGAGGGAGCGCTGCACTGTCAGAGGGTCAGTACTGAGGGAGTGCTGCACTGTCAGAGTGTCAGTACTGAGGGAGTGCTGCAGTGTCAGAGGGTCAGTACTGAGGGAGTGATGCACTGTCAATGGGACAGCACTGAATCATAGAATCCCTACAGTGCAGAAGGAGGCCATTCAGCCCATCGAGTCTGCACACTACCAGTCGGACGACCTTAGCTGTTCCTCTCTACCACTTCGACCCCAGCAGCCTGAGATCCGAACAACGGCCATTGTTCCTCTGACTGAGTGGGCGCCCGAAGCTAAGTATAGGCTTTCGCAGTAGTGATAGTCTAGTCTGTCGTATTTCGTGCATGAGTATATATTGCTGTGTATGTAAATAAATAGTATTGACTTTGAACTAAGTAACTGGTGTATCGGCTCTTTGATCAGTATTCGGGTTTGAACCTTGTGGCGGTATCGAAAGATACCTGGTGACTCTAAAGCAAATGTAATTAAGATTAAGGAAGGCGACCATATTGACCGCCATATTTAGAACCAAATAAAGAGAGCAACAACTGCCCATCCCTAGTTACCCTTCAGGAGATGGTGGTGAGCTGCCTTCTTGAACCGCTGTCGTGTCTAAGGTGTAGGTACACCCACAGTGCTGATAGGGAGAGCGTTCCAGGATTTTGCCCCAGTGATGGTGAAGGAACGGCCCATATATTTCCAAATCAGGATGTTGAGTGGCTTGGAGAGGAACCTGCAGGTGGTTGTGTTCCCAGGTATCTGCTGCCCTTGTCCTGCCAGGTGGTACAGGCCTCAGGTTCTGAAGGTGCTGGAACTCTTATGGATGGTGACTATCACGTTGCTGTTGTGTGGTCTTGCTCTGTGTTTCCTACATGACAACGAGTACCTTTCGAAGGCACATCCTGTCCCCTGCCTTGCACCCTCTCACAGACCTTCCTTTGTGTTCCCTCTCCCACCATCACACCTCTGCGTTGTTTAAAAGCTTTTCCATCTCCAACTTTTCCCAATTCTGATGGAAGGTTTTCAACCTGAAATATTAAATCTGCTTTACTCCCCACAGACCGTCGAGTATCTCCAGCATTTTATGTATTTATTTTAGATTCCTAGCCACCGTATTTTGCTGTTGTGGAAGAAACCTCATTGGCTGTAAAGCACTTCAGGACATCCTGAGATTGTGAAAGCCGCTATCAAAATGCAAACTCTTTAATCTCCTTTGACCTTATCAAGTGCTGGAGTCTTATCAACAGAAACCTGTACTTATCAGCTCCTCCTGGGCAAGACCCAGTCGGTGTTGTTATATCCATGTGTAAAATTAAAGAAACACTCACTTGCTCTGTTTCGTCAAAATACTTTTTATTCCCCCACAATTTTTTTTAAATTTTACCAAATTAGGGGAAATTTAGTGTGGCCAATCCACCTACCCTGCACCTCTTTGGGTTGTGCGAGTGAGACCCACGCAGACACGGGGAGAATGTGCAAACTCCACACGGACAGCGACCCAGGGCCGGGATCGAACCCGGCTCCTCGGTGCCGCGAGGCAGCAGTGCTAACCACTGCGCCACCGTGCCGTCCCGTCCCCCTCAATTTCAAGCACAGGTTGTAATGTGCCTTTTGTGTCCTGTGCTATGGGTATTCTAAGAGCGCCCGCCTCACAGCAAGAAGACCTTGTGTGAAATTCACTTCAGAAATCATTGGCTTGATAGTACGGTGAGATCATTTCTTGTTTGGGATAGACTGAAAGTTTTTATACATCCTTGCTCACATAACAAACGATTTGGGAAGCCAACAATACATAACAACTCTCCCACTATTCCATTTGCACCTTTAGCCCTGATTCTTTGACCTGTTTTGATGACTCGCATTTTCATGACCTGAATGCCAACATACTCTGAGAAATATTTTAAAACACACTATGGGTGCCCAGGTGTCATCGATAAGATCAGCATTTATTAGCCATCCCGGGTCACCCCGAGGGGGTGTGTCGGCGGAGGGGGAGGGCCTTCTTGAACAGCTGGCGGTGGACTTGATACTTGCTTGACCATTTCAGAAGATGGTTAAAGAGTCAAACACGCTGGAGTGAGTTTGAACTGCCGTACCGACCCAGACAAAATGGCAAATTTCCTTCCCTCAAGGACATTGGTGAACCTTTTGAGTTCTCCAATAATCCGAGAGTTCCGACCTTGTTTTTACTGATACCCAGATATTTGCTTGAGTTACGAAGTCACGTTCTGTCGATTGTTGGTCAGTCCTCTTAACCCTTAACAAAACCACTGCACTTAATATTCCACGAGATAGTAAGTATAGAATTCAGTCTGTCAGGGCAGACCCATCGTGTTGGGTTTCTGTGCTGGAGGTAATGTTTATTGAGGTCTCAAATGCTCCTGTGTCGCGAACCCCAATTCAATGAATTCGGGCTGGTAGCTGATAATGGGAGTGGGACTAATTGGCTGGCTCTTTCAAAGGGCAGGCACACACCTGATGGGATACCTTTTTCTGCTCTGTACCATTGTATGTTTTTATGAAGGATGACTGAACCATCAGAGAAACCCTACCAGTGCACACCTATCACTTACTCTGCACCAGTGTTGTCCAACAGATATTGTTGACTCATCACAGGCATTGCTATAGTGATACTGTTTCAACCACAAGCATTAATTTTAGTTGAAAACCACTTGCACACCATACAGGTATATCTACTTTCCATGTGTACCTTTGCTGAACAAATATCTCTCCCCATTCAGTTACTAGCGAAGCAAAGATCTCGCAGCGAACAGAAAACATTCGCACACTTTGCTTTTCATTTTGACGTTTAAATCAACAAAGGAGTGCAAAGATCACACAACCACGCCTTGGGAATATAAGGATTGATACCACGTGTCTAACAACACCAATCAGGAATGGAATCAAACACACCTGGAATTTCCCCAAGTGTCCCCAACGAGCCACACCTGGATGGCGACTGTGACATTGAAACACACACTCGAATGTTGAGGGGTTGCCAACCCTCCAGGATTGGCCTGGAGTCTCCGGGAATTGAAGATCATTCTCCAGGACTCTGCTGTCGGTGACACTGGAGAAAAATCATCGGGACGTTAGAAAAGATTCGTCCTTCATGTTAGTCATAGAGTTTTACAACACAGAAAGAGACCCTTTGGCCCATTCTGTCTGTGCCGGCCACCAAGCACCTATCTATTCTTCTTTGAATGTTCTTTGAGCATTTCTCCTTGCCAGAGAGAAACAAAATAGAAAATCAGAAGAAAGGCTGTTTGGTTGGCAAGTCGAGCATCATCCAATTGGCTAATGTTGCAGGCCAGGTTTTAAAAACTCCAAAGTGTATTATGGAGTTCACCTGACCTATAACTTTTTGTTGAATTTGGCTGGGATGAGCACAAGAGGCTTCCCTTGAGGTGCGATTCAACAGTCTTCCCAGACACTTAAATCAAAATAAGCTTTATTCTAAGAACTTAGTTGACATTTACATATAAACGAACGCAATAATTTTTATCAATTTCAAACATAAAGACACCACCCAGCTACACTAATCTATGTATAACACTTAATGAATTCCGTCTTAACTGTTCCAATTCAAAAACAAAATCCCATAAACCAAAAATCCCTTTTCAAGGGCGTGTCCCAGCACTCTGCATTCTCACTTGAATAAGACTGGCTTTCCCTGAGGTTCTGATCCCGTCTCATCAGCGGGTTTAGACCCTACCGGAAAGCGAACTATATCTTTTAAGTTACCAAAGCAGCAGGTAGCTATAATCAATGTTTTTTTTTTACTGGAACAGATATTTTAAATGAAAATAGAGAGAGACAGGCCAAAACACTTCTGTTCTCCGTCTGAGTCCACAACAGCCAAATGTGAAAGCGAAACCAAAACTAGCTCACTGAGCCACAGCCTAGCTCCACCCACACAATAACATCACTGAAGCCATGTGATAAGACAGAAACCTTTCTTAAAGGGACATTCCCATGACACTAATGGGTATTGCTGCTTTCCAATTGGCTTGGAAGGCAGCCCCTCGGGGTCAATAAGATCATGGCTGATCAGATTGTGGCCTCAACTCCACATTCTGTCTGCTCCTGATAACCTTTGCTCCCTTGCTCGTCAAGAATTCAATTACATTCAATGACCCTGCCTCCGCCATCTCCGGGCAAGAGAGTTCCAAAGATTCACATCCCTCTGAGGGAAAGGAATCATTCTCACCTCCTATTTTTGAACCGTGACCCCTAGTTCCAGTCTCTCCCACAAGGGAAAATGTCCATTCAGCAACCACCCTGTCAAGCCACCCTCAGGATATTATGTTTCAATAAGATCACCTCTCATTCTTCTAAACTCGAATGGATACAGGCCCAGCCTGTCCAACCTTTCTTTGTAAACACCCCCATCCCAGATTCAGTAGAGAGAACCTTCCCTGAACTGCTTCTAATGCGTTTATATCCTTTTCTGAAATAAGGTGACCAAAACCGTACACAGTACTCTCAATGTGGTCTCATCAATGCCCCGTACAACTGTAGCAAAATATCCCCACTTTTATATTCCATTCCGCTTGCAATAAATAACACCATTCCATGGGTGGATGTGTTGGTCAGTAGATGGCTATGAAGAGAGACTGGTTAGGCTGAGGTTATTTTCCTTAGAGAAGGCTGATTGAGGTGTACAAGATAATATAATAATCGTTATTGTCACAAGTAGGCTTACATTAACACTGCAATGAAGCTACTGTGAAAAGCCCCTAGTCGCCACACTCCGGCGCCTGTTCAGGTACACGGAGGGAGAATTCAGAATGTCCAATTCACCTAACAGCACGTCTTTCGGGACTTGTGGGAGGAAACCGGAAAACCCGGAGGAAACCCACGCAGACACAGGGAGAACGTGCAGACTCCGCACAGGTCGTGACCCAAGCTGGCGATCGAACCTGGGACCCTGGCGCTGTGAAGCAACAGTGCTAACCACTGTACTACCATGCCACCAGATAAGGTAGATAGAACAAAGAACAAAGAAAATTACAGCACAGGAACAGGCCCTTCGGCCCTCCCAGCCTGCGCCAATCCAGATCCTTTATCTAAACCTGTCTTCTATTTTCCAAGGAAATGTTTCTTCCTAAGATAGGAAGAAACATTTCCCCTTAGTAGAGGGGTCAATGACCAGCGGCCATAGATTTAAAATGAAATGAAATGAAATGAAAATTGCTTATTGTCACAAGTAGGCTTCAAATGAAGTTACTGTGAAAAGCCCCCAGTCGCCACATTCCGGCGCCTGTTCGGGGAGGCCGGTACGGTCAGGGCAGGAGTTTTAGAGGAGGTTTGAGGAAAATATTTTTTCATCCAGAAGGTGGTGGGACTCTGAAACTCTGCCTAAATTGGTGCGCGGTGGCTGGTGCAGCCACAATGGGCCAAAGTACATCTTTCTGTGTTGTGAAACTCTCTGACTCTATGGCTGGAGCATGGGACAATTTGAGATAATACCTTCAGGAACACATTTAATCACAGTTGGCTACCCTACCCATGACTCCACTACATTGTTCAGTTTTACTGCCTGAAGGTATCAGCGATGATACCTCTTAAAACTGAATAGTTAGCATGCCACTAGAGTAGTTTTACATAAGTTACTTTATTAAGGATTGAGATGAATTATAGGACTGAGTAATCATTATTAACCTTTAAACGTGTATTTTTAGGACATAGCAGTAATAAGTAATCAAATGGGATTTAGGATAGCTCACTTGACCAAAAGGACATGACTTCTGACATCTTGTCTTTGTGAAACAATTCAGGGTGCTGGTTCTGTTGTTCTGTTTCTCACAAACAGTCAGCACAGGCTGCTGGGATTGTAAGCAGCTGTCAGGATGAGGGTCAATCACGCGCTGCTTGCGATTCTATTGGGTGAAGTTTAAACACTGATTGCAACTTTATTGGATAAGTTCAAAAGTAGCAGCTTCAGGGATTGGATTGCGTGCAACTGGGGTGGGCTATTGAATTTTGAATGTTGTATAAGTACTGTGTTCGGGTCTTTGTTCGGCAGAACAGGTCTTGGCCGATATCCAGTCTGTTCTCCGTGTACATGTAACAAGGTTGATTAAATAGCCACCTTGTCCAGGTTGTCGTGTTTGTTCCTCTCTGTACTGAGTGAGCCGCAGGGAATAACCCCACGTGGAAGCTGACTCAATACACAGGTCTTGAAACCACTTCTACATCACTGCCTTCTGGGCAACTAGCAGGAGGAATAAATATTCCCATGCCAGTATCTCACACACGCACCCAAGGACGCAATTGACATCAGCGTTGCTTCGGCTAAGCAGAAAACCTACAACATGTAATGTTACAGACACGTAGAAACATAGAAAATAGGAGCAGGAGAAGGCCATTCGGCCCTTCAAGCCCGCTACGCCATTCATTATGATCATGGCTGATCATCCAACTTAATAGCCTGATCCCGCCTTCCCCCCATATCCTTTTTTAAAAATAAATGTTTTATTAAAGTTTTTCCAATGAGCGTTTTTACATAACAAAAATAGAAATGCAGATAGTAATAAAAAATAACAATAAACATAGCAAAAAGCTTACAATGAAACTACTTATAAAACAGAATTTAAAAAAAAACAGAACAAGGTGGGTTTTGTCTCCATGCCTAACTCACATTATATCAACAGTAGCCGCCCCACCTGAACTCCCCCCCCCCTCCCCCCCAGGATGCTGCTGCTGCTGACACTTACTGCTCCCCGAGAAAGTCAAGGAAAGGTTGCCACCGCCGGGAGAACCCCATCAAGGACTCTATCAAGGCGAACTTTATTCGCTCCAGGCTGAGGAACCCCGCCATGTCGCTAACCCAGGTCTCCACGCTCGGGGGTTTTGAGTCCCTCCACATTAACAGAATCCGTCTCCGGGCTACCAGGGAGGCAAAGGCCAGAACCTCGGCCTCTTTCGCTTCCTGCACTCCCGGATCCTCCGACACCCCAAATATCGCTACCGCTGGGCTCGCCTTCACCCGAGCATCCAAAACCCCAGACTTGCAAACCCCTGCCCCTTCTTTAAGCGCTGGGCATGCCCAAAACATATGGGCATGATTCGCCGGACTCCCCGCACACCTCGGGCACCTGTCCTCCACCCCAAAAAACGTACTCATTCTTGCCGCCCGTTATATGCGCCCGATTAAACTGGATTAATCTGAGCCTGGCACATGATGAGGAGGAGTTCACCCTGCCCAGGGGATCGGCCCACAGGCCCTCATCCAGCTCCTCCTCCCACTTATCCTTCAACTCCCCCACTGAGGCTTCCTCTACCTCCTGCAGCTCCTGATATATGTCCGCCACCTTCCCCTCCCCTACCCAGACGGCAGATACCACCCTATCCCGGATTCTATGTGGGGGCAGCCGCGGGAATGTCCCCACCTGTTTTCTAAGGAAGTTCCGAACCTGAAGGTACCTGAACGCACCCCCCATATCCTTTTGACCCCCTTAGCTCTAAGTGCTATATCTAACTGCCTCGTTAAAAAATACATGTTTTAGCCTCAAGTACCTCCTGTGGTAACAGATTCCACTGGCTCACCACTCTCTGGGTGAACAAATTTCTCATCTCAGTCCTAAAAAGTTCACCCGTACCCTGAAACTGTGACCCCTGGTTCTGGAACATCTTCCTGCATCTACCTTGTCTAGTCCTGTGAGAATTTTATAGGTTTCTCTGATATGCCCCTCCATTCTTCTGAACTCCAGTGAATACAATCCTAACCCACTCAATCTCTCCTCATACGTCAGTCCCGCCATCCAGGAATCAGTCTGGTAAACTTTTGCTGCATTTCCTCTCGAGCAAAAACACGTGTCCTCAGATAAGGGAGCAAAACCGCCCATAATGAGCGCGATTTTCCGAAACGGAGACTAAGTCCCGATGCCGGAGTGAAAACCGGAGTGTTTCACTCCGGCGTCGGATCCCGTTCCCAGCCCCCTATTCTCCTGCCCCCGGGGGGCTAGGAGCGGCCTCGCGTATTTTACGCGCGCTGGGCCTTGGCATGCACGGTTGCCGTCCTCCCCGCAAGAAGATGGCGGATGGATCTTGCGGGGCGGCGGAGGAAAGGAGGTCGTCCTTTAGAGAGACCGGCCCGCCGATCGGTGGGCACCGATCGCGGACCAGACCCCGTCGGAGGCCCCCCCCCCGGTGCCGGAACACCCCCCCTCCCCCCCCAGCGTTCCTGCCGACAGCGACCAGGCGTGGACGGCGCCGGCGGGAACCTGTCGTGTTGGGGCGGCCGCTCGGCCCATCCGGGCCGGAGAATCGCCGCTCGCCGTTTACAATAGGCGAGCGCCGATTCTCCGTGCGGCCAGGCGTGATTCTCGACGCGCTGGTTTTGGGCGGGGGGGGGGGGGAGAATCGCGTGTGGGTGTCGGGGCGGCGTGGCGGGACTCGCGCGGCGCCCCCGCGATGCTCCCACCTGGCGTGGGGTAGGAGAATTCCACCCAGTATTCCAGGTGCATTTTCACCAGTTGCAGCGAGACATCCCTGCTCCTGCACTCGAATCCTCTCGTTGTGAAGGCCAACATGCCGTTTGCCGATTCACCACCTGCTGCACCTGCATGCTTACCTTCAGCAGCTGGTGTATGATGGCTCGTTGCACATTCCCAGCTCCTAATTTATGGCCATTCAGGTAATAATCTGCCTTCCCCTTTTTGCTACCAAAATGGATAACCTCACATTCATCCACATTAAACTGCATCTGCCATACATTTGCCCACTCACTCAGCTTGTCCAAATCACACTGAAGGTTTTCTGCATCCTCCACATAGCTCACCGTCCCACCCAAGCTTTGCGTCAGATCACTACCCAGTGAACCATGAAGGATATGGATGTTAGGTGTGGATGGTAATGGCTAAATCCAGTATCTCCTCCCTGGGGATCCTTGCCCCTGCGGTGTCAGCAGTCGAGAGAGCTGCATTGTGCGTTCTTTGCCAACATTCTCACTTCACACCGAGGACTCTCTGCATTTCTCACAGACCAGTTCCCCTCTCTTGTCTGTTGTCCAGCTACCAATTTAAGAACACACTGCGATGCACCCTGCAGTCAAATAACCTGCTGTTGTTTGCTGTCATGGCTGACGAACAAAGAAAATTCACATTATGTGGGGAACTGCAGTTGCTCCAGAAACCACCAACCCCACCCCCACCATGACCTTCCCACACATTAAGAAGTCTTACAACACCAGGTTAACGTCCAACAGGTTTGTTTTGATGTCACTAGCTTTCGGAGCGCTGCTCCTTCCTCAGGTGAATGAAGAGGTATGTTCCAGAAACATATATATAGACAGATTCAAAGATGCCAGACAATGCTTGGAATGCGAGCATTAGCAGGTGATTAAATCTTTACAGATCCAGAGATGGGGTAACCCCAGGCTAAAGAGGTGTGAATTGTGTCAAGCCAGGACAGTTGGTAGGATTTCACAGGCCAGATGGTGGGGGATGATTGTAATGCGACATGAATCCCAGGTCCCGGTTGAGGCCGCACTCATGTGTGCGGAACTTGGCTATAAGCTTCTGCCCAAGGCCACCTTGGAGAACGCTTACCCGGAGATCAGAGGCTGAATGCCCTTGACTGCTGAAGTGTTCCTCGACTGGAAGGGAACATTCCTGCCTGGTGATTGCCGCGTGATGTCCGTTCATTAGTTGTCGCAGCGTCTGCATGGTCTCGCCAACGTACCACGATGTCCCGAAGCGTGGGATTCATGTCGCATTACATTCACCCCCCACCATCTGGCCTGCGAAATCCTACCAACTGTCCTGGCTTGACACAATTCACACCTCTTTAACCTGGGGTTACCCCATCTCTGGATCTGTAAAGATTTAATCACCTGCTAATGCTCGCATTCCAAGCATTGTTTGGCATCTTTGAATTTGTCTATATATGTGTTTCTGGAACATACCTCTTCATTCACCTGAGGAAGGAGCAGCGCTCCGAAAGCTAGTGACATCGAAACAAACCTGTTGGACTTTAACCTGGTGTTGTAAGACTTCGTACTGTGCTCACCCCAGTCCAACGCCGACATCTCCACATCATGGTTCCCACACATTGACCCAGAAGAGGAAGTAAAATTGCCCCAAATGCTCGAGGACAGACAGGGAAACCAAAACGATGACAGTTCTAATGGTTCAGGGTCACGTCTGCTTTCACGGATTAATACTGCAATGATGGTTTTCTTTCAATAAGTCTGCGGCCAAGTCATAAAAAATGAACACTTTCCCCCACATTATCAGATTTTTACCATCAGCTGCAGCCTACAAGAGAGCTCTGCTGAGGGAGGAAAGAAGGAAAGGAAAATGCTTATTGTCACAAGTAGGCTTCAAATGAAGTTACTGTGAAAAACCCCTAGTCGCCACATTCCGGCGCCTGTTCGGGGAGGCTGGTACGGGATTTGAACCTTGCTGCTGGTCTGCCTTGGTCTGCTTTAAAAGCCAGCTATTTAGCCCAGTGCTAAACCAGCCCCAGTCCTGAGGGAGTGCTGCACTGTCAGAGGGTCAGTACTGAGGGAGTGCTGCACTGTCAGAGGGTCAGTACTGGGGGAGTGCCGCACTGTCAGAGGGTCAGTACTGAGCGAGTGCTGCACTGTCAGAGGGTCAGTACTGAGGGAGTGCTGCACTGTCAGAGGGTCAGTACTGAGGGAGTGCTGCACTGTCAGAGGGTCAGTATTGAGGGAGTGCTGCACTGTCAGAGGGTCAGTATTGAGGGAGTGCTGCACTGTCAGAGGGTCAGTGCTGAGGGAGTGCTGCACTGTCAGAGGGTCAGTGCTGAGGGAGTGCTGCACTGTCAGAGGGTCAGTACTGAGGGAGTGCTGCACTGTCAGAGGGTCAGTACTGAGGGAACGCTGCACTGTCAGAGGGTCAGTACTGAGGGAGTGCTGCACTGTCAGAGGGTCAGTACTGAGGGAGAGCTGCACTGTCAGAGGGTCAGTACTGAGGGAGTGCTGCACTGTCAGAGGGTCAGTACTGAGGGAGTGCTGCACTGTCAGAGGGTCAGTACTGAGGGAGTGCTGCACTGTCAGAGGGTCAGTACTGAGGGAGTGCTGCACTGTCAGAGGGTCAGTACTGAGGGAGAGCTGCACTGTCAGAGGGTCAGTACTGAGGGAGTGCTGCACTGTCAGAGGGTCAGTACTGAGGGAGTGATGCACTGTCAGAGGGTCAGTACTGAGGGAGTGCTGCACTGTCAGAGGGTCAGTACTGAGGGAGTGCTGCACTGTCAGTGGGTCAGTACTGAGGTAGTGCTGCACTGTCAGATGGTCAGTGCTGAGGGAGTGCTGCACTGTCAGTGGGTCAGTACTGAGGTAGTGCTGCACTGTCAGAGGGTCAGTGCTGAGGGAGTGCTGCACTGTCAGAGGGTCAGTACTGAGGGAGTGCTGCACTGTCAGAGGGTCAGTACTGAGTTAGTGCTGCACTGTCAGAGGGTCAGTACTGAGGGAGTGCTGCACTGTCAGAGGGTCAGTACTGAGGTAGTGCTGCACTGTCAGAGGGTCAGTGCTGAGGGAGTGCTGCACTGTCAGATGGTCAGTGCTGAGGGAGTGCTGCACTGTCAGAGGGTCAGTACTGAGGGAGTGCTGCACTGTCAGAGGGTCAGTACTGAGGGAGTGCTGCACTGTCAGAGGGTCAGTACTGAGGTAGTGCTGCACTGTCAGTGGGTCAGTACTGAGGTAGTGCTGCACTGTCAGAGGGTCAGTACTGAGGTAGTGCTGCACTGTCAGAGGGTCAGTACTGAGGGAGTGCTGCACTGTCAGAGGGTCAGTACTGAGGTAGTGCTGCACTGTCAGTGGGTCAGTACTGAGGTAGTGCTGCACTGTCAGTGGGTCAGTACTGAAGGAGCGCTGCACTGTCAGAGGGTCAGTACTGAGGTAGTGCTGCACTGTCAGTGGGTCAGTACTGAGGGAGTGCTGCACTGTCAGAGGGTCAGTACTGAGGTAGTGCTGCACTGTCAGAGGGTCAGTACTGAGGGAGTGCTGCACTGTCAGAGGGTCCGTACTGAGGTAGTGCTGCACTGTCAGTGGGTCAGTACTGAAGGAGCGCTGCACTGTAAGAGGGTCAGTCCTGAGGGTGTGCTGCACTGTCAGAGGGGCAGTACTGAGGGAGTGCTGCACTGTCAGAGGGTCAGTACTGAGGGAGTGCTGCACTGTCAGAGGGTCAGTACTGAGGGAGTGCTGCACTGTCAGTGGGTCAGTACTGAGGTAGTGCTGCACTGTCAGATGGTCAGTGCTGAGGGAGTGCTGCACTGTCAGAGGGTCAGTACTGAGGGAGTGCTGCACTGTCAGAGGGTCAGTGCTGAGGGAGTGCTGCACTGTCAGAGGGTCAGTACTGAGGGAGTGCTGCACTATCAGAGGGTCAGTGCTGAGGGAGTGCTGCACTGTCAGAGGGTCAGTGCTGAGGGAGTGCTGCACTGTCAGATGGTCAGTGCTGAGGGAGTGCTGCACTGTCAGAGGGTCAGTACTGAGGGAGTGCTGCACTGTCAGAGGGTCAGTACTGAGGTAGTGCTGCACTGTCAGAGGGTCAGTACTGAGGGAGTGCTGCACTGTCAGAGGGTCAGTACTGAGGGAGTGCTGCACTGTCAGTGGGTCAGTACTGAGGTAGTGCTGCACTGTCAGAGGGTCAGTACTGAGGGAGTGCTGCACTGTCAGAGGGTCAGTACTGAGGGAGTGCTGCACTGTCAGAGGGTCAGTACTGAGGTAGTGCTGCACTGTCAGAGGGTCAGTACTGAGGGAGTGCTGCACTGTCAGAGGGTCAGTACTGAGGTAGTGCTGCACTGTCAGAGGGTCAGTGCTGAGGGAGTGCTGCACTGTCAGATGGTCAGTGCTGAGGGAGTGCTGCACTGTCAGAGGGTCAGTACTGAGGGAGTGCTGCACTGTCAGAGGGTCAGTACTGAGGGAGTGCTGCACTGTCAGAGGGTCAGTACTGAGGTAGTGCTGCACTGTCAGTGGGTCAGTACTGAGGTAGTGCTGCACTGTCAGAGGGTCAGTACTGAGGTAGTGCTGCACTGTCAGAGGGTCAGTACTGAGGGAGTGCTGCACACTCAGAGGGTCAGTACTGAGGTAGTGCTGCACTGTCAGTGGGTCAGTACTGAGGTAGTGCTGCACTGTCAGTGGGTCAGTACTGAAGGAGCGCTGCACTGTCAGAGGGTCAGTACTGAGGTAGTGCTGCACTGTCAGTGGGTCAGTACTGAGGGAGTGCTGCACTGTCAGAGGGTCAGTACTGAGGTAGTGCTGCACTGTCAGAGGGTCAGTACTGAGGGAGTGCTGCACTGTCAGAGGGTCCGTACTGAGGTAGTGCTGCACTGTCAGTGGGTCAGTACTGAAGGAGCGCTGCACTGTAAGAGGGTCAGTCCTGAGGGTGTGCTGCACTGTCAGAGGGGCAGTACTGAGGGAGTGCTGCACTGTCAGAGGGTCAGTACTGAGGGAGTGCTGCACTGTCAGAGGGTCAGTACTGAGGGAGTGCTGCACTGTCAGAGGGTCAGTGCTGAGGGAGTGCTGCACTGTCAGAGGGGCAGTACTGAGGGAATGCTGCACTGTCAGAGGGTCAGTACTGAGGGAGAGCTGCACTGTCAGAGGGGCAGTACTGAGGTAGTGCTGCACTGTCAGAGGGTCAGTACTGAGGGAGTGCTGCACTGTCAGAGGGTCAGTACTGAGGGAGTGCCGCACTGTCAGAGGGTCAGTACTGAGGGAGTGCTGCACTGTCAGAGGGTCAGTACTGAGGGAGTGCTGCACTGTCAGAGGGTCAGTACTGAGGGAGTGCTGCACTGTCAGAGGGTCAGTACTGAGGGAGTGCTGCACTGTCAGAGGGTCAGTACTGAGGGAGTGCTGCACTGTCAGAGGGTCAGTACTGAGGGAGTGCTGCACTGTCAGAGGGTCAGTACTGAGAGTGTGCTGCAGTTTATGATGTGATAGTGAGGAACTTCAATGTATTGGGACTGAGTTTCTCTCTCCCACAATGAAAATGCTGCTGGTTCTGATCCAGGAGCTGCATTAAGTGTTGGCTGGGGTTAATTCTGAATCTCAGAAAGAGTCAATTACGTATGCGGACATTATTTTAAACCAAACAATTCCGGCAGTTTGGCTCGAGAGGAGCAACAGCTCAGATCACATTGGGAATGAAACCTGTGTAATTTATCTTTGCAAGGAGTGTATCATTCCGCGCAATCCAGACTCCCTGAAATGAAGCTTCTCACTATTAAACGATAAACTGCAGTCCTTGATTTGAAATGTCTGTGGAAGAGCAGAGAGCTTGCATTTCAGTAGCACCTTTCAAAACTTTAGTGAGGGCCACGAAGAATCCAGCACGAGTTGTAGAATAGAAAGAAATAACATTTATTTACAATAACATATATATACACAGCAGCAGTAACTCCCTTGCTGCTCACTCCTCTCTCGCTGGTTCCAAACTGGCCAGCTTTATTTACGCAGGGACCTGCTAATGATTTCTCCGCCCCCTCATTGGGGAAGCTCATTCTCCCTCAGGATTGTGGTATTGCCATTAGTCCCCAGCCAGTGGTAAGCAGGCAGGTTATAACAAAAACCTAGGCCTGTTCCAACATGCTTTTCAGCCAATGAAATCTAGTGCTTGTTATAGTGTGGGGTGTGCAGAAGCCCGTTTTTATTCACAACAGGATCCCACAAACAGCAATAAGATGTGTCCGACCAGCTGAACGATCTCAGGGATATGTGTTGGTCAGGACACCTGGATCAAGTGGGGCGACCTGGGGGGCAGTGGGGGCGATGGGGGGGGGGGTGGTGGTGGTGTGAGACAAGGGGGAACAGAGGGGGGTGCTTGGTGGGGCATGCGGGGGTGGGGGGGGGGGGTTGTTGAGGGTAGTTGTTGGGAGGAGGGGGGGGTTGAGAGGGTGATTAGCACTGCTGCCTCGCGGCACCGAGGACCCGGGTTCGATCCCGGCCCTGGGTCGCTGTCTGTGTGGAGTTTGCACATTCTCCCCGTGTCTGCGTGGGTCTCACTCGCACAACCCAAAAAGATGTGCAGGGTAGGTGGATTCTCCATGCTAAATTGCCCCTTGAAAAACAAATTAAGGGTGGCACGGTAGCACAGTGGGTTAGCACAGTTGCTTCGCAGCGCCAGGGTCCCGGGTTCGATTCCCGGCTTGGGTCACTGTCTGTGTGGAGTCTGCACATTCTCCCCGTGTCTGCGTGCGTTTCCTCCGGGTGCTCCGGTTTCCTCCCACAAGTCCCGAAAGACGTGCTGTTAGGTGAATTGGGCATTCTGAATTCTCACTCAGTGTACCCGAACAGGCGCCGGAGTGTGGCAACTAGGGTTAATGTAAGCCTACTTGTGACAATAAATAAAGATTATTATTATTATTATTATTATTGAACTGGGTTGCCCTGGTTCTGTTGAATTACAGGGGGCACTAAGTGAGCAGCCAGTGTCCGATCCCCCATTGGCACATCCTGCTGCTCTCCCTCCCATCCGTGAATTCTCCTGCCCACATCCTAACTTGCACCAAGCCCCCATTATCCATCGCCCTTACCCTCACTGACCTATATTGGCCGCCTGTCTCACTTAAGATCTAAAAACGATTCTAAGATCAGTCGTAGATCAGAGTTGAGCTGATCCCTCTGCCTCCCAAACTTGCCCCTTCGAGACGGAACACAGTTGAGGATGATCACTGATGCCACAAGACAGCAAGAGCTTTCCTTCTTGCCAAACACAGTGAAACACTGTGTGCCCTCCTTGTCACACACAGGTCAAGTTAGTGTATATTAAACCTATTAAGGTCTTCCGGTTGCGGCCATGCTTGGATAGGTCGCACGTTCGGCAGCTCCCGCCGGGAACGGACTTTTGGGCTCTCTAGAGGGGCCCCAATGGCACTTGTTCGATGGCTTCCAATGTGGGAAGGTGACAGCAAGGTCCCCCCGACAGTACATGGATTGGACCAGGAGTGGAGCAGTGAAAAAAGGGATCTTGGAGCAGCGAAAAGTGAGAGGGAGGAAAAGCAAGATGGCGGCGGGTGGAGACCAAGCAGCATGGGCGCTGTGGTCGCAGGAGCAGCGGGGTTTCTTAGACGCTGCTTTGAGGAGCTGAAAACCGAAATGCTGGCGCCAATGAAGGTGGCGATTGAGAAGCTAGTGGAGACCCAGAAGGTCCAAGGGGCGGCGATCCGAGAGGTGCGGCAAAAAGCCTCGGAGAACGAGGATGAGATCTTGGGCCTGGCGGTGAAGGTGGAGACACACGAGGTGCTGCACAAGAGGTGGGCGGAACGATTTGAGGACCTGGAGAATAGGTCGAGGAGGAGGAATCTTCGGATTCTGGGTCTCCCTGAAGGAGTGGAGGGGGCCAATGCCGGGGCATATGTGAGCACGATGCTCAATTCGCTGATGGGCGCAGGAGCCTTCCCGAGGCCCCTGGAGCTAGATGGGGCGCACCGGGTCCTAGCAAGGAGACCCAAGGCCAACGAGCCGCCAAGGGCTGTAGTGGTGAGGTTTCACTGCTTTATGGACAGAGGTGAGGGTCGGAGGGGGGGGGGGCAGTACTGGAGAGGAGCGCACACTGACTGCCAGGGAGGAGGGGGAGGGGGAATTCCCACACTGGGGGGGGTCGATGGGAAGGCGGGAGAGGCCAGGGTCAGCAGGAGTCAGCTGACTTACGGGAGTGTTATGGGGGAGCAAAAGAGCTAGATACGGATCTAGCGGGGGGAGGGGGGGTTATAGGGTTGCTGCTGCATTGGCCAAAGGGGAACTGGAAATAGGAGAGGTGGTCGGGGCGGGGGTTCGCCGTCTGGGGGACTGGAGGGTGTGGGAGGCGCGGGCACGTGACTGGCCTAGAAAACGAGATGGCTAGTCGGCAGGGGGGGGGAGGGGGGGGGGGGTTGAGTAGCTCCCCAATCCGGCTGATAACTTGGAATGTGAGGGGCCTGAATGGGCCGGTTAAGAGGGCCCGGGTGTTCGCGCACTTAAAGGGACTGAAGGCAGACGTGGTCATGCTTCAGGAGACACATTTGAAGGTGGCAGATCAGGTCAGGCTGAGAAAGGGATGGGTAGGACAGGTGTTCCATTCGGGGCTGGATGCGAAGAACAGAGGGGTTGCAATACAGGTGGGGAAACGGGTGTCGTTTGAGGCCAAGAATATTGTAGTGGATATTGGAGGTCGATACGTGATGGTGAGCAGTAGGTTGCAGGGGGTGCGGGTGGTACTGGTAAACGTATACGCCCAGAACTGGGATGATGCTGGATTTATGAAGCGCATGCTGGGTCGGATTCTGGACCTGGAGGTAGGAAGCTTGACAATGGGGGGGGGATTTCAACACGGTGCTGGATCCAGCATTGGATCGCTCTAGGTCCAAGACGGGGAAGAGGCCGGATGCAGCCAAGATGCTTAGTGGGTTTATGGACCAGATGGGGGGATTGGATCCATGGAGGTTTGCGGAGCCTCCAGACAGAGTTTGACCTGTTGACCACAGGGAAAGCAGAGGCACAGTGGAGGAAAGCACAGGGGGCGACGTACAAGTATGGGGAGAAGGCGAGCCGGATGCTGGCACACCAGCTTCGTAAGAGGGAGGCAGCGAGGGAGATAGGTGGAGTTAAGGATAGTGGGGGGAATACAGTGCGGAGTGCGGTGAGAGTAAATGAGGTATTCAAGGACTTCTATGAGGAGCTGTACAGATCTGAGCCCCCAGTGGGGGAAGAGGGGATGCGACAATGTTTGGATCAACTGAGATTCCCGAGGGTGGATGAGCAGGAGGTGGCTGGTTTAGGGCCCCAATTGGGTTGGAGGAGCTGGTTAAAGGATTGGGGAACATGCAGGCGGGGAAGGCCCCGGGGCCAGATGGGTTCCCGGTCGAGTTTTAGAGGAAATATGTGGACCTGCTAGGCCCATTGCTTGTGAGGACTTTCAAAGAGGCAAGGGAGGGGGGTACCCTGCCCCCGACAATGTCCGGGGCGCTGATCTCTCTGATCCTGAAGCGGGACAAGGACCCACTGCAGTGTGGGTCATATAGACCGATCTCGCTCCTCAATGTGGATGCTAAGTTGCTGGCAAAAGTGCTGGCTACGAGAATTGAGGACTGTGTCCCGGGGGTGATCCATGAGGACCAGACGGGATTTGTAAAGGGCAGGCAGCTAAACACTAATGTGCGGAGGCTCCTCAACGTGATTATGATGCCATCGGTGGAGGGAGAGGCGGAGGTAGTGACAGCTATGGACGCGGAGAAGGCCTTCGACCGGGTGGAGTGGGAGTATCTTTGGGAAGTGTTGCGGAGGTTTGGGTTCGGGGAGGGGTTTATCAGGTGGGTCAGGCTCCTATATAGAGCCCCGGTGGCGAGTGTGCTACGAATCGGCGGAGGTCGGAGTACTTTCGGCTGTACCGAGGGACGAGACAGGGGTGCCCCCCTGTCCGCCTTGTTGTTCTCGTTGGCAATTGAGCCTTTGGCCATGGCACTAAGGGAGTCCAGGAAATGGAGGGGGTTGGTCCGAGGGGGTGAGGAACACCGGGTGTCGCTGTATGCGGACGACCTGTTGCTGTACGTGGCAGATCCAGTGGAGGGGATGTGGAGGTCATGCGGATCCTAAGGGAGTTTGGGGACTTCTCGGGGTATAAGCTCAACGTGGGAAAGTGTGAGCTCTTTGTGGTGCATCCAGGGGACCAGGGAAGGGGGATAGACGACCTCCCATTGAAGAGGGCAGAAAGGAACTTTCGGTCCTTAGGGATTCAGGTGGCGGGGAGCTGGAGGGCACTGCACAAGCTCAATTTGATGCGGTTGGTGGAGCAGATGGAGGAGGATTTCAAAAGATGGGATGTGCTGCCACTCTCGTTAGTGGGCAGGGTACAGTCGGTTAAAATGATGGTCCTCCCGAGGTTTCTTTTTGTGTTCCAGTGCCTTCCCATTATGATTACCAAAGCCTTTTTTAAACGGGTAGGTAGGAGCATCATGGGTTTCGTGTGGGCAAATAAGACCCCGAGGGTAAAGAGGGCATTTCTGGAGCGTAGCAGGGACAGGGAGGGTTGGCGCTGCCGAATCTGTGTGGCTACTACTGGGCAGCCAACGTGGCGATGATCCGTCAGTGGGTAATGGAGGGAGAGGGGGCGGCGTGGAAGAGGCTAGAGATGGCGTCCTGCAGGGGCACGAGCCTGAGGGCGCTGGTGACGGCACCGCTGCCGCTCTCGCCGACAAGGTACACCACGAGTCCGGTGGTGGCGGCAACGTTGAAGATCTGGGGGCAGTGGAGACGGCATAGGGGCGAGGTGGGAGCCTAGGTTTGGTCCCCGATTCGGGAGAACCATCGGTTCGTCAAGGGAAGGATGGATGGGGGGTTTCGGAGCTGGCATCGGGCAGGGATTAGAAGAATGGGGGACCTGTTTATAGATGGGACGTTTGCGAGCCTAGGGGCGCTGGAGGAGAAGTTTGGGTTACCCCCGGGAAATGCGTTCAGGTACATGCAAGTGAGGGCGTTTGTGAGGCGGCAGATGAGGGAATTCCCGTTGCTCCCGGCACAGGGGATTCAAGACAGGGTGATTTCGGGTGTATGGGTCGGAGAAGGCAGGGTTTCGGCAATCTATCAGGAGCTGAAGGAAGAGGAGGAGGCCTCGGTGGAGGAGTTAAAGGGCAAGTGGGAGGAGGAGCTTGGGGAGGAGATAGATGAGGGTCTGTGGGCTGATGCCCTGAGTAGGGTTAATTCCTCTTGCGCCAGGCTCAGCCTAATACAATTTAAGGTTACTCACAGAGCACATATGACAGGTGCGAGGCTGAGTAGGTTCTTTGGGATGGAGGACAGGTGTGGGAGGTGCTCGGGAAGCCCGGCGAATCACGTGCACATGTTCTGTTTGTGTCCGGCACTGGATGGGATCTGGAGGGGTTTCGCGAGGACTATGTCTAAGGTGGTGAAAGTCCAGGTCAAGCCGAGCTGGGGGTTGGCATTATTTCGGGTAACGGACGAGCCGGGAGTGCAGGAGGCGAAAGAGGCCGGTATCCTGGCCTTTGCGTCCCTGGTAGCCCGGCGGAGGATCTTGCTATTATGGAAGGCCGCAAAGCCCCCCAGTGTGGAAGCCTGGATAAATGACATGGCAGGGTTCATTAAACTGGAGAGGATAAAGTTTGCCTTGAGAGGGTCTGTGCAGGGGTTCTTCAGGCGGTGGCAACCGTTCCTAGACTATCTCACGGAGCGTTAGGAGGAGGTCAGCAGCAGCAGCAACCCAGGGGGGCGGGGGGGGGGTGGGTTTCCTCAAGGGTACCTTTGAATGTCATATGGGGGGGGTTACTATATATGGGGGAAACCCAATGTATAAGTTTTGTATTATTTTCGATTGTTGTGTTTGTGTTCTTTTTTCTTTTTGTTATGGGGGGGGGTTTGTTAAAAATTTTGTTGGAAAAATCTGAATAAACATATTTTTTTAAAAACCTATTAAGAGAGCTGAAGCTATCAAAGGCAGTTAGTCAGACCCTATTAGGAGAAAATAAATCATCCCAGTTACGCAGCCAGCCGTTAAAGCACACCCCTTTCAGGAAAATCCTCTCATTCTGGAACATATGCACACTGGCAGGTCTGCCAACAATTCTCTGTCCCACCCGTCCCAGTCTGATGAGAGGTGGTTTAACACAAGGATCTTGCTGACGTGGCGTTTCCTGTGTTTTTCCTCAGCCTCCAGTGGTTGGTGAATTTCCATGCTCTCCTCCAAGCGAGGGCAGCATAAACTCCTCTTACTTTATCTGCGAAAATGATTAACTAATTGGCTAATTAAATAAAGAAGGATGGACAGAAATGGCGCGACTGGTGGTGTGCAGCGCGTGGGAAGCTGGGGGATGCACTTCAATCCCGCACCACCATATCCGCTGCAGAAAGTGTTGTTGAGCCTGGAGCCTGAGCTGTGCAGATACATGGTGGGGCGTCAGGGAGGGGGAGTGCCACGTGGACACTTTGTCCCAGGAGGCAGACACTCCTCTTAGATTCGGCAGAACTTCAGATTTGGTCACTCGTACAGCGACCGCGAGTCAGGCAGGTATGGGAAACCGGCACGTAGTTGTTACGTTCCAGTGCATGGACAATGATTCAATGCATCAAAGAGCATCTTGTTCTAGACGAGTCAAATATATTATTGCATACCAAGCTGTGCATTGGAAACTAATACTAACAACTGGAACAATCATAAACACAAGTAACCACGACGACCCCTCCAACAGACTCCCCCTAGGTTGCAGTGTCACATGCTTTAACTTGCCTGCCACCTAGTGGTCGGAGGTTTGACAGTCTTTCATTTCTGTAGGTGCAATTGGTATGACCACATCACTGTTCGGAACTTCAGACTGTACAATGATATTTGATTCTTCCTCTGGTTGTGTTGGTTTTGAAGAATACAAGTTTTCAAAGACATCGTCTGCTTGCAGCTGAGTAACAGGTTGTTTAACTTTCAGGAGTGCCCGTCTGTTCCTCTTTCGCACCTGTCCTTGCTCCGTGATTACAGTGTAGGATCTCTGTGGTGAATGTATTCACCTAATGCAGGATACTGTAACCTATGACCTGGAAGTGGTGATACGAGCTGCTTCCAGGTACTGTACTGTAACCCCGGTGGGCTCCGCCTCTGGCTCCGCCCTTACCGGGGCCATATATAGACCGGCCACCTGTGGGTGGCACTCATCTGTACAACCGACTCTGGCTAGGCAAGTTCACGATTAATAAAGCCTAATGTTCACTCGCTCTCTCTGCATCTCGGTGAATTGAAGGTATATCAATTTATTAATCGTAGACAGCACCATGGAAGCCGCTCTAAAGCCAGACAGCCTCGAACTCGACGCCTGCGCGTCCAAAGCAAAGGAAATATTCGAACATTGGCTTCGATGCTTCGAGGCCTACCTCGACTTCTCCACAACGCCTCCCACGGAGACCCTCAAGCTGCGATTCCTCCACGCTCGGGTGAGCCATCGAATCTCGGTAATGATCGAGAAAGCGGCCACGTACGAGGCGGCGGTCGCAACCCTCAAGGCACACTTCGTGAAGCCCGTAAACGAGGTGTCCGCCAGACACCTCCTCACTACTCGCTGTCAACGCGCCGGAGAGTGGCTGGACGAGTATCTGGAAACCCTGACTCCACTCGCGAGGAACTGCAGCTATCGAGATGTGACGGCGGAGGAACATATGAACTCACAGATCCGGGACACCTAGGTGGCGGGGGTCCGCTCGAACTACATCAGGCAGCGCCTGCTGGAAAACGGGACCTCCGACCTGCGGGACACGGTAAAGCTAGCTACCTCGCCAGAGGTGACCTACCAGAACCTCAGTGCGTTCCCCGTGGGACTGGCAAACCCCTCGTGGACACCCTCGTCGCGGCCCCTGTCGGACCCGACTACGTCGCAGGCCTGCGCTGCACGGCTGCCAGCCCAGCCCGGGGAACCGCAGTGCTACTTCTGCGGCCAGGGCCAACACCCCCGGCAGCGTTGCCTGGCCCGCACAGCGACGTGCAGCGACTGTGGGAAAAAGGGGCACTTCGCTAGAGTCTGTCTGGGCCGACCTAAGGCCCAGAAATCGAAAATGCACCAGGCCCGACCCATGGACTCGCAGCCCCGCAGACCCTGCAATGTGGCTGCGTGCCTGCCCGGAACGCCCCCTCCAGATGCGTCATCGGCATTGTGCGAATCGTGGGGGCCGCCATCTTGGCCGCCGTCTCCAACACCGACCGACACGTGCGACTCGTGGGGGCCGCCATCTTGGCCTCCGGCCCCAATGCCGACCGACACGTGCGACAGATGGGGCCGGCCATCTCGGTCGCCATCTTCGACCCAGCCCGACACTTGCGACTCATGGGGGCCGCCATCTTGTGACTCCGCCGACCACACAGGCTACCCGCAGCTGGGCGCAGTGACCCTCGACCAGTTGCAGCCGAAACAGCTGAAGAACTCCATGATGGTCGTCCAGGTCAACTGGCACGAGACCTCCTGCATTTTTGACTCTGGGAGCATGGAGAGAGAGCTTTGTACACCCCGACACGGTAAGGCGCTGCTCCCGCCACACCTTCCCAGCCTCCCAAACAATCTCCTTTGCCTCCGGATCCCATTCGGTTCAGATCCGGGAGTACTGTATCGCCAACCTCGTGATACAGGGCGCAGAGTACCCTCGTTTTAAGCTCTACGTCCTCCCCCACCTCTGCGCCCCCTACTACTCGGATTGGATTTTCAGTGTAATCACCGAAGCCTGACCCCACAGTTCGGCGGACCCTTACCCCCCTCACGGTATGCAGCCTCGCGACCCTCAAGGTCTCCCCCCCTTCACTCTTTGCGATCCTCACTCCCGACTGTAAGCCCATCGCCACCAGCAGCAGGCGGTACAGCTCGCTAGACATGGCGTTTATCAAGTTGGTGGTCCAGCGACTGTTGTGTGAAGGGATCATAGAGAGCTAGTAACAGCCCCTGGAGAGCGCAAGTGGTGGTCGTCTGGACCGGGGAAAAGAATCGGATGGTTGTGGACTACAGCCAGACAATTAACCGGTTCACGCAACTGGATGCGTACCCCTCCCCTGCTTAGCGGAGATGGTCAACCAGATCGCACAGTACCGGGTGTTCTCAACGGTCGATCTGAAGTCAGCCTACCACCAGCTCCCAATCCGACCGGAAGATCGCCACGACACTGCCTTTGAAGCAGCCGGCCGACTCTTCCACTTCCTCAGGGTCCCCTTCGGCATCACTAACAGGGTCTCGGTCTTTCAGAAAACGATGGACTGAATGGTGGACCAGTACGGTTTGCGGGCTACATACCCGTACTTGGACAATGTGACCATCTGCGGCCATGATCAGCAGGACCATGACGCCAACCTTCAGAGGTTCCTTCAGGCTGCCCAATCCCTCAACCTTACATACAACAAAGAAAAGTGTGTCTTCCGTACTACCCGACTGGCCATCCTCGGCTACGTCATGGAGAACGGAGTACTAGGGCCCGACCCCGACCGTATGCGCCCCCTCACGGAACTCCCCCCTCCCCACAGCCTCAAGGCCCTAAAACGATGCCTGGGATTATTCTCATACTACGCCCAGTGGGTCCCCAACTATGCGGACAAAGCCCGCCCACTTATTCAAACCACCAGTTTCCCCCTGACGGATGAGGCCCGCTCGGCCTTCAGCCGCATCAAGGCCGACATCACTAAGGCCGCAATGCACGCGTTGGACGAGTCCGTCCCCTTTCAGGTAGAGAGCCATGCATCAGACGTCGCACTGGCCACCACGCTCAACCAGGCGGGCAGGCCAGTAGCATTCTTCTTTAGAACCCTCCACGCTTCCGAAATCCGACACTCCTTGGTCGAGAAGGAAGCACAAGCCATAGTGGAAGCCGTGCGGCACTGGAGGCACTACCGAGCTTGTAGGAGGTTCACCCTCGTCACCGACCAGCGGTCGGTCGCCTTCATGTTTGACAACACACAACAGGGCAAAATAAAAAATGACAAAACCCTGAGGTGGAGGATCGAACTCTCCACCTACAATTACGATATCAAGTATCGTCCTGGGAAGCTCAACAAGCCCCCAGATGCCCTGTCCCATGGCACATGTGCCAGCGCGCAAGATGACCGACTTCGGGCTATCCACAATGACCTCTGTCACCCGCGGGTCACCCGGCTTACCCACTTCATTAAGGCCCGCAATCTGCCCTTCTCCACCGAGGAGGTCAAGGCAATGACCAGGGACTGCCAAGTCTGCGCGGAGTGCAAACCGCACTTCTACCGGCCAGACAAGGCCCGCCTGGCCCTTTGAGCGCCTAAGCATTGACTTCAATGGGCCCCTCCCCCCCACCAACCGTAATATATATTTTCTCACCGTCATCGACGAGTACTCCCGCTTCCCCTTCGCTGTCCCCTGCCCCGACATGACCTCAGCCACTGTAATAAAGGCACTGCACAGCATCTTCACACTGTTCGGTTTCCCTGCGTACATCCACAGCGACCGGGGCACATCATTTTGAGTGATGAGCTACGTCAGTACCTGCTCAGCAAAGGCATCGCCTCGAGCAGGACTACGAGCTATAACCCGCAGGGAAACGGGCAGGTGGAGAGGGAGAACACGACGGTATGGAAGGCCGTTCTTCTGGCCCTCAGGTCTTGAAGTCTCCCAAAGCCCCGCTGGCAGGAAGTCCTCCCTGACGCCCTCCACTCCATTAGATCACTCCTCTGCACAGCCACGAACGAGACCCCTCACGATCGTTTGTTTATCTTCCCCAGGAAGTCGATCTCCGGGGTCTCGCTTCCATCCTGGCTGACAACTCCGGGACCAGTCCTTCTCCGGAGGCACATAAGGAGCCATAAGACCGACCCCCTGGTCGAGAGGGTCCAGCTGCTCCACGCCAACCCCAGTACGCCTACATCGCGCACCAGGACGGACGGCAAGATACGGTCTCCATACGAGACCTGGCGCCAGCTGGTTCCCCTACCAACGCGCCCCCTTCCCCACTGCCCGCCACCACCCCAGCGCCCCGTACGCTCCCCTGGGTCTCCTGTATTGTCCTGCGCTGACACTGCCGCCACCCACCACCCCCCTGCCTACCCCCACACCCCAACCGTCTCCGACACGCCGGACTGAGGCTCAAGCTCCAGACACAACGCCCCTGGAATCACCACCTGCAACATCGTGCCCGCCGCATCGCCAGAGCTGAGGAAGTCAAAGAGAACGATCTGGCCTACAGATAGACTGGAATATGTAATGACCCCACATCACCCCCGCTGGACTTGATTTTTTTAACAGGGGGTGAATGTGGTGAATGTATTCACCAAATGCAGGATACTGTAACCTATGACCTGGAAGTGGTGATACGAGCTGCTTCCAGGTACTGTACTGTAACCCCGGTGGGCTCTGCCTCTGGCTCCGCCCTCACCGGGGCCATATATAGACCGGCCACCTGCGGGGGGCACTCATCTGTACAACCGACTCTGGCTAGGCAAGTTCACGATTAATAAAGCCTTATGTTCACTCGCTCTCTCTGCCTCTCGGTGAATTGAAGGTATATCAATCTCGGACCTATTTTCTGTAATACTGTTGCACATTTTGACGAGCCATCAGGATGCTCCACCCTCAGTACATCATTCGGATTTAAAGGTTTCAGAGACCTGGTTGACTTGTCATAGTAACTTTGACAAAGGGGTCATCTGGACTCGAAACATTAGCTCTTTTCTCTCCCTCCAGATGCTGCCAGACCTGCTGAGATTTTCCAGCATTTTCTCTTTTTGTCATAGTAACTCTTCTTATTCTTCTTCTGAGATTGCAGCCAATTCCGTATCTTTTGATTTACTTGCTGTTTGGTACGGCATGGCAGAGTTGTTCGTAGCTTTCAACTCATTAACAGTTCTGATGGCAACAAACCAGTACTTAAAGGTGATGCTCGATAGCTGTCTGCCCATCTCCATTGGTTCCTTTGCCTGTCAATATTGGTATTGTTAACAAGTGGTACACTTTTCCACCATTGAATGTTTATCTTTACATTGATGGCCAATATACCCTATCTTGCGCTCTTCTTTTGCATTTCTCGATTTCAAGGTGACCCTCATGAATCTTTTGCAGTATTTCGTTGCTCTGTTGTCTCAGTGACAAACCATTTGCTACACTGAGCTCTGATCATATATTACGATACTTGAAACATGAACCTTTCGGCCATCCATTGTTGAGATTGTGTATCACCATTTGCAATGTTTCATCTTTCTCTGTTTCTGCAACAATCAGTTTTGACTTTGCGTCTGACACTGGTAGTGTCTCTGTGATCATATCCACATGAACTTGCACATCCTCTCCCATGGAATTGCCATCCAGTGCTGCTGTAGCTCTGGATAATGCATTGGCTGCTACAATGTGCTTGCCCGGTGTATAGATCAAGTCAAAGTCATATCTCTGAAGTTTCATCATCATCCTTTGGATGCGAGTTAACATCTCGCTCAGGTTTTTCTTGACTATGGCCACCGACGGTCTGTGATCTGTCTCTACATTAAAGGTAGATAGGCCATACACGTAACTGTTGAATGTCTCTAATCCATTGACTAATCCTAGATATTCCTTTTCAATTTGAGCATCGCAACATTCAGAATCTGTCATTGATCTGGATGCAGATGCTACTGGTCTCCAATCACTGCCATTTTCCTGTTGCAGCAAAACTGCATCTAAACCATCCTTTGATGCGCCTGTCGAAATCTTGGTCAGGTCAAAGAATGTGAGAACTGGAGTTGTCGTTTCAAGATATCCACGCTTGCTCCTGCTTGTCAGCCCAAGTGAAGTTATTCACTTTTTCTGGAACTTCTCTAAGACATGTCTTTGGAGTAAATAAATTTGGAATAAATTTACCAATAACATTAATCATGCCGAGTACTCCCTTTTTGCCTGTTGGTCGAGGCATATGGAGTTTGCACATTCCCCCCGTGCCTGCGTGGGTCTCACCCCCACAAGCCAAAGATGTGCAGGGTAGGGAGGGGAAATGTTCGGGAGAACTGTGCCTGTGAGACCCTGTGAGGGTCAGGCGCATAATCCTGGTGGAGTTGAGAGGGACAGTGTGAGTGGGGAGGGTGTGAGACTTAATGGAGAGACACTCACTAAGGGGAAAGTGCATGGGTGGAGGTCCGAGAGGGGTAGAGGGCTGAAGGACAGGCCCTCTCAGGAATCCTCGCACCTCTCTTTGATGCCCTGCTCTTTTCAGTGCATGGTTCTGGAGAATCGCGCAGCCTGTTGCATTGCCGTTTATGCGACTTGTGATAGAGCGTGGCCAGGCATGACGCCTTGCAGAGGAGGGGGAGCCTGGGCCCATAGCTGTACAGGGAGCAGCAACACAGAAGGAACAGTGCTTGTCATATGAGGAACAATTGAGGACTCTGGGTCTGTACTCATTGGAGTTTAGAAGGATGAGGGGGGATCTTATTGAAACTTATAGGATACTGAGAGGCCTGGATAGAGTGGATGTGGGGAGGATGTTTCCATTTGTAGGAAAAACTAGAACCAGAGGACACCATCTCAGACTACAGGGACAATCCTTCAAAACAGGATGAGGAGGAATTTCTTCAGCCAGAGGGTGGTGAATCTGTGGAACTCTTTGCTGCAGAAGGCTGTGGAGACCAAATCACTGAGTGTCTTTAAGACAAATATAGGTAGGTTCTTGATTAATAAGGGGATCGGGGGTTATGGGAAGAAGGCAGGAGAATGGGGATGAGAAAAATATCAGCCATGAGTGAATAGCGGAGCAGACTCGATGGGCCGAGTGGCCTAACTCTGCTCCTATGTGTTATAGTCTAAGGAAAACAACATCAGCCTAGCAAGCTTCTCTTCACAGCTGAAATGCTCCAACTCAGGCAACATGCTGGTGAATCTCCTCTGCACCCCTTCGAGTGCAATCACTTCCTTCCTGTGGTGACCTGAACTGCACACAGTACTCCAGCTGTGGCCTGATGAGCATTTTATACAGCTCCATCATAACCTCCCTGCTCTTATATTGTATGCCTCGGCTAATATAGGCAAGTATCTGCCTTATCTACATTTCCTGCTGCCTTCAGGGATTTTTGGGCACGTACCACGAGATTCCTCTAGTCATAGATTTCTTAGTATTTACCGTGCAGAAGGAGGCCATTCAGCCTGTCGAATCAGCACCAGCCCTTGGAAGGAGCACTCTACCCAAGCCCACACCCTATCCCCATAATCCAGTAACCCCACTCAACCCAACCCAACCTTCTTGGACACTAAGGATAATTTAGCATGGCCAATCCACCTAACCCGCACATCTTTGGATTGTGGGAGGAAACCGGAGCACCGGGAGGAAACCCCCACAGACACTGGGAGAACGTGCAGACTCCGCACAGACGGTGACCCAAGCCGGGAATCGAACCTGGGACCCTGGACCTGTGAAGCAACTGTGCTAACCACTGTGCTGCCGTGCAGCCCTCTGTACTTCCCAGCATCCTTCATATGCATATAGAATTCTGAGGGGGCTTAACAGGGTAGGTGTTGAGAGGGTGTTTTCTCCTCTTGGAGCACAGTTTCAAAATAAGGTGTCTCCTATTTCAGAGTGATGAGGAGGAATTACTTCTCTCGTGGGTCATTAATCTCTGTAACTCACTACCCCAGTTGAGACTGAGTTACTGAATATATTCAACGCTGAGTGAGATAGATTTAATCGACAAGGGAGTAAAGGGTCATGGGGGGATGGGGACAGGCGGGAAATTGGAGTTAAGGCCACAATTATATCAGCCGTGATCTTACTCATGGTGGAGCAGGCTCAGTGGACCGAATGGCCAACTCCTGTTTCTGATGTTCTAATGTTAACTGTTAAATAATGCGGATTGTTGCATATCAGCAGTGTGATGCCCCCCCACTCACCTCTGAACCTCCTCCAGCCCTGCATAATCCACAGGATCTCTTCGCGCCCCCAATTCATTTTTTAATATAAATTTAGAGTACCCAATTCTTTTTTTCCAATTAAGGGGCAATTGAGCGTGGCCACTCCACCTACCCTGCACATCATTGGGTTGTGGGGGTGAGACCCACGCAGACACGTGGAGAATGTGCAAACTCCACACGGACAGTGACCCGGGGCCGGGATCGAAACGTCTTGGAAGGTTTTGTGAAGTTAAAGGCGGGGTATCATGGCAGTTGTTGTTGTTGTTCTTTTTGGCTGACGATTGAGTACAACAACAACTTCTATTTATATGACACTTTAAAAAAAAGATTCAAACGTCCCAAGGTCTTCATAGGAGCAGTATAAAACAAAATATGACAGACTGCGCTTCAGGAATTATCCACTTGACTGTAAAGCTCTTTAGAACATGCTGGGGTTACAGATAGATAGAAGGATTATGGGTTTATTGAAATCCATCATGGCAGAATATGCCAGATGCTGATCATAATTCATAACAGAGTCATAGACAATCATGAAACTATAAATACAGCAGAAAATAACCACAAAGGACATTTCAGTGCACAAATAATTGCAGTACAAAATGCAGGTTTCCTTCATTTACAGAATAAAAATGAAAGGCCCCCTGCATTTCGTATTAAAGTCCATAGATCATATATCTTCAGGACCCGACTTGAACAAGAGGCGCTACAGAAATGCAAGTCCGTCTTTCCCACACCCCCCCCCGCCGGGGTTTCTCTCACGGTGACCAGGACACGCCCCCTCGCTCCCTGTCACTCACCAGCCCGGGCCCCGCCCCTCTCGCCGCGGCATGGGGCCCCGCCCCCGCCCTACGTCACTCGCAGGCCCGGCCCCACTCACGGCGTCCCAAGCCCCGCCCAGCCGCCTTTGCTGGGATGTAAAGCCGATGCCCGCTGCTGCCGCTGTGCTGTGATGGCCGAGTGGTTAAGGCGTTGGACTTGAAATCCAATGGGGTCTCCCCGCGCAGGTTCGAACCCTGCTCGCAGCGATAACCGTTTTGCACCAATTTAACTCCTGGTTAAATCATTGTGGCTCCTGACAAACTCATTTCCTGTTTCAATCAACCTTCAGCAATTGTGGATTAATCACCTTTCAGAGCCCAAACTGCTGGGATTCTTTTGTTCTATAATTATTCATATTTCACACAATCACTGATACTTGATTTTGAGTAAAAGAAAATGAAATTTTAAAAGTCACAGACATTAATCAATCCATATTAATGATTTTTAAACAAAATTTAGTAAACTAATCCTGCCCTCTTAGGTGGAGGTAAAAGATTTCACAGTTGGACCAAAAGGGAACTCTCACCGGTAACCTGAGGCCAACACTTGTCCCTCAACCAATACCATCAAAAAAGATAATTTTGACAAGTATCTTACAAGGCTCCTGTCAGTCACATTGCTGTCTGTGGGATCTTGCTGTGCGCAAAATGTATGCTACGTTTCTCACATTACAACAGTGGACGTACTTCAAAAATACCTCATTGGCTGTGAAGACTTTTGGGCATGGCCTGTGATGGCAAAGGGCGCCGGTGAAAGGCAGCTTCGCTCTTTAATTTGAATTTGTTATTGTGCTTAGGGTCAAACTAAAACGTTGAGATGAACATAGAACATAACAGCGCAGTACAGGCCCTTCGGCCCTCGATGTTCCGCCGACCTGTGAAACCACTCTAAAGCCCAAATACACTATTCCCTTATCGTCCATATGAAAGAAGAAGCACTGGTTACTCAACAGAAGGAGGCCACCTCACGGCGACCGCCGAGGGCCCAGGTTCGATCCTGGCCTTGGGTCACTGTCCGTGTGGAGTTTGCACATTCTCCCCGTGTCTGTGTGGCTCTCATGAAAATCGCTAATGGTCACAAGTAGGTTTCAATTACGTTACTGTGGAAAAAGCCCCTAGTCGCCACATTCCGGCGCCTGTTCGGGGAGGCTGGTACGGGAGTTGAACCGTGCTGCCGGCCTGCCTTGGTCTGCTTTAAAAGCCAGCGATTTAGCCCAGTGTGCTAAACCATCCCCCCCCACAACCCAAAAAGATGTGCGGGGTAGGTGAATTGGCCATGCTAAATTGACCCTTAATTGGGGAAAAAAAGAATTTGAAACTCTAAATTTATTTTTAAAAATAGAGGAGGGCCGTTCGACCTATCGTGTCCACATTAGGTCGGTGCAATAGCATCAGCCTGTCCCACAATCCCGGGGTGTATGTCAGTTGTGAGGAACTAAGACCTCACACTGTACATTTTTATAATGTATATATATAAAGAACAAAGAAAAATTACAGCACAGGAACAGGCCCTTCGGCCCTCCAAGCCTGCGTCGATCCAGATCCTCTATCTAAAACTGTCGCCTAAAAGAACAAAGAAAAAGTACAGCACAGGTATATATAAAGACATGCTCATTGCTGTTTCTAAAATTTAAAACAGAATAAAAACCTATAAAATGGCTGAACCTTTGCCTGTCTGTGATCCCCGATCAAAATAAACTACTTGGCAGTTTTTAGGAAAACTTGTAGCTCGTTATCTCTTAGGGATCTCTCACGACCACCATCTCATAAGGCCCAATTTCAAAGAGAGCTATACAAATGCCAACTGCATTTAATAATCCAAGCTGGCCAGAAGGAAATGGATCATCTAAGACAAAGGCCCCACAATCTTTCTTTTTAATTCAAAATGGTTGAGGCATTTAATAGTCTGGCAATATTATGGGCACACATCCTTCGTCGAAGGCGAGATGGGGCGGGGGTCACATGACTTAGGCCTCTGGCTTGTGGAACATGGAATTGCCTTGCCGAATTGTACAGCGCAGTCTGCTGTTTACTGTCAAGGGGCCCAAGCAAAACTGGAGTCAATGGGAATCAGGGATATGTCTCCACTGGTTGGAATCATACCGAGCATAGAGTAAGGTGGTTGTGGTTGTTGGAGGTCAGTGTACTCAGCACCGGGACATCACTGCACAAATTCCTTAAGGTAGTGGCCTAGGCCCAACATCTTCCGCTTTTTCATCAATGACCGTCCTTACAACATAAAGTCAGATGTGGGGGACGTTTGTTGATAATTGCACAATGTTCAGCACCATTCACGACTCCTCAGACACCGAAAGAGTCCATGTGCAAATGCAGCAAGACCTGGACAATATCCAGGCTCGGGCTGACAAATGGCAAGTAACATTCAAACCACACAAGTGCCAGGCAATGACCATCTCCAACAAGAGAGAATCAAACCATCGCCCCTTGACATTCAACGGCATCACCATCACTGTACCTCCCACGAAGAGTGGGATGATGGGTGGCACGGTAGTACAGTCGTTAGCACTGTTGCTCCATAGCACCAGGGACCCAGGTTCGATTCCCGGCTTGGGTCACCATCTGTGCGGAGTCTACACGTTCTCCCGTGTCTCTGTGGGTTTCCTCCGGGTGCTCCGGTTTCCTCCCACAAGTCCCGAAAGACGTGCTTGTTAGGTGAATTGGATATTCTGAATTCTCCCTCGGTGTACCCGAACAGGCGCTGGAGTGTGGGCAACTAGGGGATTTTCACAGTAACTTCATTGCTGTGTTAATGTAAGCCTACTTGTGACACTAATAAAGATTATTATTATTACTATCAACATCCTGGGGCTTACCATTGGCCAGAAACTTAATTGACTGGCCATATAAATACTGTGGCTACAAGAGCAGGCCAGAGACTGTTTTGAGCAGTTGCCAAATCTGACCAGCACCTATAAGACACAAGTGTGATGGAATATTCCCTATTTGCCTGGATGACTGCAACAACACGCAAGAAGCTCCAGGAAAAAGCAGCCCACTTGACTGACACCCCATGCACAAACATTCAATCCCTCCACCACCGATGCAGCGTGTCTGCAGTGTATACCATCTACAATTGTTTGGAGACTTGGGCGGAGAGATGGCAGGTGGAGTTTAATCCGGACAAATGTGAGGTAATGCATTTTGGAAGGTCTAATGCAGGTAGGGAATATACAGTGAATGGTAGAACCCTCTAGAGTATTGAAAGTCAAAGAGATCTAGGAGTACAGGTCCACAGATCACTGAAAGGGGCATCACAGGTGGAGAAGGTAGTCAAGAAGGCATACGGCATGCTTGCCTTCATTGGCCGGGGCATTGAGTATAAGAATTGGCAAGTCATGTTGCAGCTGTATAGAACCTTAGTTAGGCCACACTTGGAGTATAGGTTCAATTCTGGTCGCCACACTACCAGAAGGATGTGGAGGCTTTAGAGAGGGTGCAGAAGAGATTTACCAGAATGTTGCCTGGTATGGAGGGCATTAGCTATGAGGAGCGGTTGAATGAACTCGGTTTGTTCTCACTGGAACAACGGAGGTTGAGGGGCGACCTGATAGAGGTCTACAAAATTATGAGGGCATAGACAGAGTGGATAGTCAGAGGCTTTTCCCCAGGGTAGAGGGGTCAATTACTAGGGGGCATAGGTTTAAGGTGAGAGGGGCAATGTTTAGAGTAGATCTACGAGGCAAGTTTTTTACACAGAGGGTAGTGGGTGCCTGGAACTCGCTACCGGAGCAGGTGGTAGAAGCAGGGACGATAGTGACATTTAAGGGGCATCTTGACAAATACATGAATAGGATGGGAAGAGAGGGATACGGACCCAGGAAGTGTAGAAGATTGTAGTTTAGTCGGGCAGCATGGTGGGCTTGGAGGGCCAAAGGGCCTGTTCCTGTGCTGTACATTTCTTTGTTCTTTGTACAAGATGCCCTGCAGGAACTCACCAAGGATCCATAGGCAGCACCTTCCAAACACCTTCCAGCCACTACCATCCAAGGACAAGGGCAGCATATTCATGAGGACAAGGGCAGCATATACATGGGAACACCACAACTTGGAAGTTTCCCTCCAAGTCACTCACCATCCTGATTTGGAAATAAATCGCCGTTCCTTCACTGTCACAGTGGGTTTATCCATGCCACATGGGTTGCAGTGGTATTTACAGGGTCCCCGGGGGTGTGTGTCAGTATTTACAGGGGGTCCCCGGGGAGTGTGTCAGTATACAGGGGTTCCCCGGGGAGTGTGTCAGTGTTTACAGGGGGTCCCCGGGGAGTGTTTACAGGGGGTCCCCGGGGAGTGTGTCAGTGTTTACAGGGGGTCCCAGGTGAGTGTGTCTATTTGCAGGGGGTCCCCGGGGCGTGTGTCTGTATTTGCAGGGGGTCCCCGGGGAGTGTGTCTGTATTTGCAGGGGGTCCCCGGGAGTGTGTCAGTATTTACTAGAGTTCCCGGGGAGTGTGTCAGTATTTACAAAGGGTCCCTGGGGAATGTGTCTGTATTTGCAGGGGGTCCCCGGGAGTGTGTCCGTATTTACAAAGGGTCCCCGGGGAGTGTGTCAGTATTTACAGGGAATCCCCGGGGAGTGTGTCAGGATCTACAGGGGGTCGCTGGGGAGTGTGTCAGTATTTACAGGGGGTCCCCGGGGAGTGTGTCAGTATTCACTGGGGGTCCCGGGGAGTGTGTCAGTATTTACAGGGGGTCCCCGGGTTGTGTGTCTTTATTTACAGGGGGTCCCTGGGGAGTGTGTCAGTATTCACTGGAGGTCCCATGGAGTGTGTCAGTATTTACAGAGGATCCCTGGGGAGTGTGTCAGTATTTACAGGGGGTCGCTGGGGAGTGTGTCAGTATTTACAGGGGGTCCCCGTGGAGTGTGTCTGTATTTACAGGGGGTCCCTGGGGAGTGTGTCAGCATTTACAGTGGGTCCCTAGGGAGTGTGTCAGTATTTACAGTGGGTCCCTGGGGAGTGTGTCAGTATTTACAGGGGGTCCCTGGGGAGTGTGTCAGCATTTACAGTGGGTCCCTGGGGAGTGTGTCAGTATTTACAGTGGGTCCCTGGGGAGTGTGTCAGTATTTACAGGGGGTCCATGGGGAGTGTGTCAGTATTCACTGGAGGTCCCATGGAGTGTGTCAGTATTTACAGAGGATCCCTGGGGAGTGTGTCAGTATTTACAGGGTTCCCTTGGGAGTGTGTCAGTATTTACAAAGGGTCCCTGGGGAATGTGTCTGTATTTGCAGGGGGTCCCCGGGAGTGTGTCAGTATTTACAAAGGGTCCCTGGGGAATGTGTCTGTATTTGCAGGGGGTCCCCGGGAGTGTGTCAGTATTTACAAAGGGTCCCCGGGGAGTGTGTCAGTATTTACAGAGGGTCCGCGGGGAATGTGTCAGTATTTACAGAGGATCCTTGGGGAGTGTGCAGTTTTACAGAGGGTCCGCGGGGAATGTGTCAGTATTTACAGAGGATCCTTGGGGAGTGTGTCAGTATTTACAGAGGGTCCCTGGGGAGTGTGCAGTTTTACAGAGGGTCCGCGGGGAATGTGTCAGTATTTACAGAGGGTCCGCGGTGAGTGTGTCAGTATTTACAGAGGGTCCACGGTGAGTGTGTCAGTATTTACAGAGGATCCCTGGTGTGTATGCAGTTTTTACAAGGGGCCCCTGGGGAGCGTGTCAGTAATTACAGGGGGTCCCTGGGGAGCTTGTCAGTATTTACAGGGGGTCCCTGGGGGAGTGTGTCAGTATTTACAGGGGTCCCCGGTGAGTGTGTCAGTATTTACAGTGGGTCCCTGGGGGAGTGTGTCAGTATTTACAGGGGGTCCCTGGGGGAGTGTGTCAGTATTTACAGGGGGTCCCTGGGGGAGTGTGTCAGTATTTACAGGGGGGTCCCTGGGGGAGTGTGTCAGTATTTACAGGGGGTCCCTGGGGAGTGTGTCGGTATTTACAGGGGGTCCCTGGGGAGTGTGTCACGGTAGCACAGTAGTTAGCACCGTCGCTTCCAGAATCCCAGGTTCAATTCCCGACTTTGGCCACTGTCTGTTCGGAGTTTGCACGTTCTCCCCGTGTCTGTGTGGGTTTCCTCCGGGTGCTCTGGCTTCCTCACACAGTCCAAGGACGTGCGGGTTAGGTGGATTGGCCATGCTAAATTGTTCTTGGTGTCCAAAGGGGTTGGGTTGGCTTACGGGTATGGGGCGGAGGTGAGGATTTAAGTGGGGTGCTCTCTCCAAGGGCCGGTGCAGACTCGATGGGCCGAATGCCCTGCTTCTGCACTGTAGATTCTGTCAATTCTATGTCTGTGCCTTTAAGTTTTATGTCAGCAAGTGCGCATGCCCGTCAGGGTGGTCACGCCCCTTGCCTCTGTGATGTCACTGTGATTGGCGGTGCAGCTGTCCAATGGGGCTGTGCAGCCGGACACCAATCAGCCCGCTGCCGGCCAATAGGAGGGAAGGGATTGTGCAGCTTGGTTTCGGCGGCGCGGTGAGTAGGCGAGGCCGGGGATGCGGCCTGGGCCCTGGGCCCTGGGTCTGGGCTCTTCTCCCCGGGGTTCCCGTTCTTGCTTTCCGGTCCCAGCCCGGGAGCCTCTCCCGGCGGCTCGGATTTCCCGCAGGCCAGAGACCAGAGCGGCAGGAAAATCATCCCAACAACATGGGGATTAATCCCCGCTCCCGCCTGAGGAGGAATAATCCCCCTGTCTGAGGAGGAGGGGGTAATAATCCCCCCTGTCTGAGGAGGAGGGGTAATAATCCCCCTGTTTGAGGAGGAGGGGTAATAATCCCCCCTGTCTGAGGAGGAGGGGTAATAATCCCCCTGTTTGAGGAGGAGGGGTAATAATCCCCCTGTTTGAGGAGGAGGGGTAATAATCCCCCTGTTTGAGGAGGAGGGGTAATAATCCCCCTGTCTGAGGAGGAGGGGTAATAATTCCCCTGTCTGAGGAGGAGGGGTAATAATCCCCCCTGTCTGAGGAGGAGGGGTAATAATCCCCCTGTTTGAGGAGGAGGGGTAATAATTCCCCCTGTCTGAGGCGGAGGGGTAATAATTCCCCTGTCTGAGGAGGAGGGGTAATAATCCCCCTGTCTGAGGAGGAGGGGTAATAATCCCCCTGTCTGAGGAGGAGGGGTAATAATTCCCCCTGTCTGAGGAGGAGGGGTAATAATTCCCCTGTCTGAGGAGGAGGGGTAATAATCCCCCTGTCTGAGGAGGAGGGGTAATAATCCCCCTGTCTGAGGAGGAGGGGTAATAATTCCCCCTGTCTGAGGAGGAGGGGTAATAATCCCCCTGTCTGAGGAGGAGGGGTAATAATCCCCCTGTCTGAGGAGGAGGGGTAATAATTCCCCTGTCTGAGGAGGAGGGGTAATAATCCCCCTGTCTGAGGAGGAGGGGTAATAATCCCCCCTGTCTGAGGAGGAGGGGTAATAATCCCCCTGTCTGAGGAGGAGGGGTAATAATCCCCCTGTCTGAGGAGGAGGGGGTAATAATCCCCCCTGTCTGGGGAGGTGGTGTAATAATCCCCCCTGTCTGAGGAGGAGGGGTAATAATCCCCCTGTCTGAGGAGGAGGGGTAATAATTCCCCCTGTCTGAGGAGGAGGGGGTAATAATCCCCCCTGTTTGAGGAGGAGGGGGTAATAATCCCCCCTGTCTGAGGAGGAGGGGGTAATAATCCCCCCTGTCTGAGGAGGAGGGGGTAATAATCCCCCTGTCTGAGGAGGTGGTGTAATAATCCCCCTGTCTGAGGAGGAGGGGTAATAATCCCCCTGTCTGAGGAGGAGGGGTAATAATTCCCCCTGTCTGAGGAGGAGGGGTAATAATCCCCCTGTCTGAGGAGGAGGGGTAATAATTCCCCCTGTCTGAGGAGGTGGTGTAATAATCCCCCCTGTCTGAGGAGGGGGTAATAATCCCCCCCCCTGTCTGAGGAGGTGGTGTAATAATCCCCCCTGTCTGAGGAGGAGGGGGTAATAATCCCCCCTGTCTGAGGAGGAGGGTGTAATAACCCCCCCTGTCTGAGGAGGGGGTAATAATCCCCCCCCCCCCTGTCTGAGGAGGAGGTGTAATAATCCCCCCTGTCTGAGGAGGAGGGGTAATAATCCCCCCTGCCTGAGGAGGAGGGGGTAATAATCTCCCCCGTGTCTGAGGAGGGGGTAATAATCCCCCCCTATCTGAGGAGGGGTAATAACCCCACCTGTCTGAGGAGGGGTAATAATCCCCCCCTGTCTGAGGAGGGGTAATAACCCCCCCCCTGTCTGAGGAGTAGGGGGTAATAATCCCCCCTGTCTGAGGCGGGGGTAATAATCCCCCCTGTCTGAGGCGGGGTTAATAATCCCCCCCTTTCTGAGGAGGAGGGGTAATAATCCCCCCCCCTGTCTGAGGAGGAGGGGTAATAATCCCCCTTGTCTGAGGAGGAGCGGGTTATAATCCCCCGGTCTGAGGAGGGGGTAATAATCCCCCCCTGTCTGATGAGGGGTTAATAATCCCCCCCCCTTTCTGAGGAGGAGGGGGTAATAATCCCCCCCCCCTGTCTGAGGAGGAGGGGGTAATAATCCACCCCCTGTCTGAGGAGGAGGGGTAATAATCCCCCTTGTCTGAGGAGGAGCGGGTTATAATCCCCCGGTCTGAGGAGGGGGTAATAATCCCCCCCTGTCTGATGAGGGGGTAATAACCCCCCCCCCCGTCTGAGGAGGAGGGGGTAATAATCCCCCCTGTCTGAGGAGGAGGGGGTAATAATCCCCCCTGTCTGAGGAGGAGGGGGTAATAATCCCCCCTGTCTGAGGAGGAGGGGGTAATAATCCCCCCTGTCTGAGGAGGAGGTGTAATAATCCCCCCCTGTCTGAGGAGGAGGGTTAATAATCCCCCTAGTCTGAGGAGGAGGGGTAATAATCCCCCCTGTCTGAGGAGGAGGGGGTAATAATCTCCCCCGTGTCTGAGGAAGGGGTAATAATCCCCCCCTATCTGAGGAGGGGTAATAACCCCCCCTGTCTGAGGAGGGGTAATAATCCCCCCCTGTCTAAGGAGGGGTAATAACCCCCCTGTCTGAGGAGGAGGGGGTAATAATCCCCCCTATCTGAGGAGGAGGGGGTAATAATCCTCCCTGTCTGAGGTGGGGTTAATAATCCTCCCCTTTCTGAGGAGGAGGGGTAATAATCCCCCCCCTGTCTGAGGAGGAGGGGTAATAATCCCCCCCTGTCTGAGGAGGAGGGGTAATAATCCCCCTTGTCTGAGGAGGAGCGGGTTATAATCCCCCGGTCTGAGGAGGGTGTAATAATCTCCCCCTGTCTGATGAGGGGGTAATAACCCCCCCCTGTCTGAGGAGGAGGGGGTAATAATCCCCCCTGTCTGAGGAGGAGGGGGTAATAATCCCCCCTGTCTGAGGCGGGGGTAATAATCCCCCCCCTTGTCTGAGGAGGAGGGGGTAATAATCCCCCCCCCCTGCCGGAGGCGGGGTAATAACCCCCCCTTGTCTGAGGAGGTGGTATTAATCCCCCCTGTCTGAGGAGGAGGGGGTAATAACCCCCCCCCCCGTCTGAGGAGGAGGGGTTAATAATCCCCCCGTCTGAGGAGGAGTGGGTACTAATCCTTTCCCCCCCCTGTTTGAGGAGGAGGGGGGTAATAATCCCCCCTGTCTGAGTAGGGGGTAATAACCCTCCCTGTCTGAGGAGGGGGTAATAACCCCCACTGTCTGAGGAGGAGGGGGTAATAACCCCCCCACCCCCGTCTGAGGAGGGGGTAATAACCCCCCCTGTCTGAGGAGGAGGGGGTAATAACCCCCCCCCCCGTCTGAGGAGGGGGTAATAACCCCCCCTGTCTGAGGAGGAGGAGGGGTTAATAACACCCCCCCCCCCCGTCTGAGGACGAGGGAGGAAAAGCCCCCCCATCTCTGAGGAGGAGAGGGTTATAACCCCCCCCCCCCCTGTCTGAGGAGGGGGTAATATCCCCCCCTGTCTGAGGAGGATGGGCTAATAACCCCCCAATCTGAGGAGGGGGTAATAACCCCCCCTGTCTGAGGAGGATGGGGTAAAACTCTTCTCCACCCCGCCCCCCCCCCCCCCCCCGCCCCCCAAGAATTAGAGGAGCGCAGAGATCTCTAAAGAGTTGTGAGTCTGGAGGAGATTACCGAGATAGGGAGGACCGGGGCTAAGGGGGGATTTGAAAGCAAGAACAAAAATGTTAATAACGAGGGCCGGTGGTCCTGCAGCCAGTGTAGGTCAGCGAGCACAAGGGGGTGAGGTGTGTGTTATGACACCAGACTTTGGTGTGAGTTATGACACAGGCAGCAAAGCTTTGGAGGATCCTCAGTTTATGGCGACTGCAAATTGGGAGGGCGGCCAGGAGTGAATTAAAATAGTCTAGTCTGGAGGCAACAAAGGCATGGATGCAGGAGCCAGTTGGAGTTTAATGAGAATCTGATAGCTTCACATGTACAGAGCAGCTTTTTATATCCAATTATTTTTATTAATCCAAATTCTCCAGCTGCACAGTAAGATTTAAACTTTGGGTTGCGCGGATTAGTCTGATTATTATTTTGTTCCACGTCAGCCGGACTGACCCTCTCCAGTAACCCAGCAAGTCACTCAGTTCAAAGCAGAATAACGAGCTATACAGCACGGCAGAGGTTCAGGAGAAAAGCTCAGCGCATCGATGTGCATTGATAGGGTGCCTAAAATGACTCTCAGCACTTCATAGAAGAGATGATCAGAGACAATTTGACACCGAATCGGTTCAGGAGATATTAGATTTTAAGGGATGTCTTAAAGGAAGAGAGGTTGAGGAAGGGAATTCTAGAGTTCAGGACAGGTATGGCTGCCAGCGAAAATTGAAGATGCACAAACGGCCAGAATTGGAGCAGTGCAGAGATCTTTTAGGGATGGAGTAGGTTACAGAAATAGACGGGTAATGCCAAGGAGAAACTTAAAAGCGATGATCAGAATTTTAAAATTGAAACAGTGAAACGGCCGCCTGGCTTAGAGTAAGCAATAAAACAACAGCTTTGAGCTCATTCCGTTCTCTTTCTTGCAGTTCCACTTGCATTGAGTGCAATGGGTGAGCCGCAGCAGGTGAGTGCGTTGCCCCTGCCTCCGGCGCAGTACTACAAGGAGTACACAGACGACAATGTCCGTAAAGGCTTTGCCCCTAAGCCCCCACCTCCCATCAGGGATAGCTACACCATGTTTGGTAACCAGTTCCAGTGTGACGATTTGATCATCCGCCCTTTGGAGGGCCAGGGCATCGAGAGGCTGCACCCCTCCCAGTTCGATCACAAGAAGGAGCTGAAGAAACTCAACATGTCCATTCTGGTGAATTTCCTGGACCTCCTGGACATCTTGATCAAAAGCCCCGGGAGCATCAAACGGGAGGAGAAACTGGAGGACCTCAAACTGCTGTTTGTTCACATGCATCACCTGATCAACGAGTACCGTCCTCACCAGGCCAGGGAGACCCTGCGCGTCATGATGGAGGTGCAGAAGAGGCAGCGGCTGGAGACGGCCGAGCGGTTCCAGAAGCACCTGGACCGGGTGGTGGAGCTGATCCAGAGCAGCCTGACCTCGCTGCCCGATGACCTGCCCGAGGCTGGGGGCCTTCTGGCCAAGGTGAAGGCCGAGCCCATGGATGTGGATGAGCAAGTCCCCTGTGGACAGGCAGAAACTGAGGTGGACACTTTGTTGAAGAATGAGCAAGTTAGCGACAAAGATGCAGCCATGTGCACCATCATTGACGATATGACATAGACATGGCTTGACTTGTAAATACATCAGACTGCTTCAGAAGAGGCTGACGTTGATGGAGCTGATAGGATTTCAGTATAGTTGCTCGTGGGCATGAGAAATTGTCATTCTCGTCCCTCCCCTTCAACTATAGAGTAGAAGTATAGACTGCGGACTGTGTCTGGAGTGGCCTGAGTGAGCACCAGAACTGTTGGTGCCAATAATTTCAGGCAATGAATTTGCACAGATGTGTGTTGACTTAAAGAATTTGCTTTAATCCTTTTACAATCTCGGGCATTCCACGTCCCCTCAGTGAGCTACTTCTGGAATGTTACATCCTGGTTTTCCTTATTTCCTTGCCACCGCAGGTGGTTGTCCCGCTCATTCCCTCCTCCCACCTTTCTCAGACCCCCACACGTGAGAGGTGTTGAGGAGTCACGTCCAGGGGCAAAGTGTTTCCTGGTTTGTATTTGCATCTCGATTTGGTTCCTGAGTATCAAACACTGCACATCGCGCTCCCACCAGCTACGTATCACATGGGAGGCATGTGGAGCGACCAACGGAGCCAGTGATGCTTTGGATTTGACAAGACAAAACCCAGGTGTCTTCATCCTCTTCTCTGCTAACCTTGCCACAGCACCAACGTCCCACCTCCAATTCCACCCCCCACCCCCCTTCCCAGTGGATCACTTTCCTTGTTAGAGGTTCGATGGCTTCCTGTAACCATTGCAAAGATAGCCCGTTCACAGCTCTCCCGCTTTGTGGTATTTCCGATATGAAAAGTGAGCTGAACCGAGCACCCGAAGGTAGGGAAATGGGACACCAGTCTGCAGCACACTGTGCTCCATCGCTTCGTTGGGGATTGAGGTGACGTTTACGCCACTCAGTTGATCCTTTGCCCCTGCAGACGGCGAGCTTGCTTACTCGCTGAACGTGATTGCTGTGTTCACCTGTTTTAAAGTCGTGTCCCAGGCGCACAGCCACCTGACCCTGGAGACTTGCTTCCTGAGCCAGTGCCCGAGTGAGTGCAGGTTTTCAGGCCCCCCCCCCCCATTGGCTAACTGGTGGGGCACGTGGTTTGAGGTTAGGATGCGGAAGATTCAAACAAAAGTCCAAATTCAGCTTCTTGGGAGAAAATCCTTTGGCTTGGTAAATGTGAGATTAACAGTAATGGTAATGCTGGGGTTTATCAAATGCTGGAATCTGGTACTTCACTGTCTCCTTAAAGGAAGCAATTCTATCTCCAAATAAAGGCACTGTTGTCCGTTATTCTCTGAAATCTACCCCCCGCCCCCCCCCCCACAATCTAATGTTCGTTCTTCCACCTGGCAAGAAATATTGCAGCAAGTATGTTTTGTATTTCATTAAAATTCCATTCTGATTCAACAGCGAGTGCTTCTGATTGCAACCTGGCCCTGATGCGAATAAAGCACAGATTGATTTAGCTCTTTCCTTTGCTGACTGCTCTATCTGTTTGCACACACCACCATATAATCTGCAATACCCTCTGATGGCCAGAGCAATGTTTCATCCAATAGACAATGGGTGGGATTTACCAGCGCTCTGGTTTCCCGGGGAATCCTGTTGACAACGGCAGGTTCGCTTGATCCCGCTCGCGGGCCAGCTCCGTGGCTGAAAAACTCACAGTGGGTTGGTCGGTAAGTCCCGGCCAATGCGGCCTCTGAGGGACCAATCTTTTATCACTCCGCTGCAAGAGGGAATGCTGCATTACAGGAAGGTCAGCACTGAGGGAGTGCTGCACTATCACAGGTTCAGAACCGAGGGAGTGCTGCACTGTCACAGGGTCAGTACTGAGGGAGTGCTGCACTGTCAGAGGGTCAGTACCTAGGAAGTGCTGTGCTGTCAGAGGGTTAGTACTGAGGGAGTGCTGCACTGTCACAGGGTCAGTACTGAGGGAGTGCTGTACTGTCAGGGTCAGTACTGAGGGAGTGCCGCACTGTTAGAGGGTCAGTACTGAGGGAGTGCCGCACTGTCAGAGGGTCAGTACTGAGGGAGTGTTGTACTGTCAGAGGGTCAGTACTGAGGGAGTGCTGTACTGTCATGGTCAGTACTGAGGGAGTGCTGCACTGTCGGGGCAGTACTGAGGGAGAGTTGCACTGTCAGGGGGTCACTACTGAGGGAGTGCTGCACTGTCAGGGTCAGTATTGAGGGAATGCCGCACTGTCGGGGTCAGTACTGAGGGAGTGCTGCACTGTCAGAGGGTCAGTACTGAGGGAGTGCTGCACTGACAGAGGGTCAGTACTGAGGGAATGCTGCACTGTCAGAGGGTCAGTATTGAGGGAATGCCGCACTGTCAGAGGGTCAGTATTGAGGGAATGCCGCACTGTTGGAGGGTTAGTACTGAGGAAGTGCTGCACTGTCAGAGGGTCAGTACTGAGGGGGTGCTGCACTGTCAGAGGGACTACTGAGGGAGTGCTGAACTGTCAGAGGGTCAGTACTGACGGAGTGCTGCACTGTCAGCGGGGCAGCACTGAGGCAGCCTGCACTGTCAAAGGGTCAGTACTGAGGGAGTGCTGCACTGTCAGAGGGTCAGTACTGAGGGAGTGCTGCACTGTCAGAGGGTCAGTACTGAGGGAGTGCTGCACTGTCAGAGGGTCAGTACTGAGGGAGTGCTGCACTGTCAGAGGGTCAATACTGATGGGGATGCTGCACTGTGAGAGGGTCAGTACTGAGGGAGTGCTGCACTGTCAGAGGGTCAGTACTGAGAGAGTGCTGCACTGTCAGCGGGGCAGTACTGATGGAGTGCTGAACTGTCGGAAGGGCAGTACTGAGGGAGTGCTGCACTGTCGGAGGGGAGTACTGAAGGACTGCAGCCAGTCGGAGGTGTCATACATCAGACAACCAGTCCGCTCTCTCCGGTGAAAGGAAAACAATTCAAGCATATTATTTGAGAACAGCAAGGGATTTACCCTCGTCTGTGTTTACCACACAATAATAATCTTTATTAGTGTCACAAGTTGGTTTATATTAACACTGCAGTGAAGTTACTGTGAAAAGTCCCTGGTCACCACATTCCAGCGCCTGTTCCGGTACACGGAGGAAGAATTTGGAATGTCCAATTGACCTAACAGCACGTCTTTCGGGACTTGTGGGAGGAAAACCTCCCTCTTTAACAAGCTTTAGGCCACCTGCCCGAATATCCCGGTCTCAAATTCTGTTGTGTGTCTGCAAAGCAATTTTTGATGCAAATTGTTTCAAGTGCACTACTTGGAATCTTATCGCAAAAGCGAAACACTGCGGCCGTTAGCGATCTGGAACGAAAAAAAAAGAAAATGCTGGAAAAGCTCCGCAGCTCTGGCAGCATCTTTGGAGAGAGAAACAAGAGGCCACACGTTCCAGGTCGACGACCTTTCATCAGAATTCCTGACGTTCTGATGAACGAACAGACCAGAACGGATCTGATGAAGCGAAAGCCAAAGTACTTCAGCTGCTGAAACGTCAGCTCTGCTTCCCACTCCACAGGTGTTGGGGCACTTTGTTTTGGAATCTAATTTTAGATTTCTGCCAGTGGGAGAGAGTTAAAGTTCCTGACTTCGATCTCCAGATTGCTGTTCCGACACCGGAACCATTAGAGTACCGTACCCAAACCTCAGAGTAAAACAGCGGCAGGTCCCAGGTTCGATTCCCGGTTTGGGTCACTGTCTGTGCGGAGTCTGCACGTTCTCCCCGTGACTCTGGGCGCTCCGGTTTCCTCCCACAAGTCCCGAAAGACGTGCTGTTAGGTGAATTGGACATTCTGAACTCTCCCTCGGTGTACCCAAACAGGCGCCGGAATGTGGCAACTAGGGGCTTTTCTCAGTAACTTCATTCCAGTTTTAATGTAAGCCTACTTGTGACATTAAAGATTATTATTAAACATATGCTCTCACTTGCCGTGGACAGGAACATGCTGAATGCCAGATTCAGTGATAACCCGGCTTTACAGTCGATGATGTAACCTGACTCAAAGGAGCTTGATGTAATTTATGAAAGGTTCCAAATTCTTGGCTAAATTCTGCCACCTGCTGACCATCTCAATTGTTTCATTAAAATAGAAAGAATTTGCATTTCTGATATTCCCCAAATGCCTTCGAGCCAATGAAGTACGTCCAAAATGGAGTCAACTGTTGTAATGTAAGAAACCAGCGAGCTCTCACAAAAGACAATGATAGAATCCACAGCATCCCCACAGTGCAGAAGGAGGCCATTCAGCCTGTCGAGTCTGCACCAACCCTCTGAAAGAGCACCCTAACTAGATCCACTTCCTCGCCCTATCCCCGTAACCCCGCCGAGCCACCAAGAGGCAATTTTCTCACGGCCAATCCACCTAACCTGCACATCTTTGGACTAGAATGACCAACGCAGTTCAGAGATTTGGAAGAGAGGGCAAACGAGAAAGTGCGACAGCGGACTGTTCAAGAGGCGCCTGTCGGACATTGTGATGGGGAGATAACTGTGACTGGGGGGTCTCCTTTTCCTCCTGGATGTATGCCCCATGCCAGAGTGGCTGTAGAGTGGACACCAGCGGGTGGAAGAAGTCGTGGCCAACCGGAGAAGACCTGGTCAGGAGACAGGAGACTATTCAGCCCATCAGGCCCCTGCTAGCCCCTTGAAAATGCTATTGAATTAGTTCCACAAGCTGGTCATTCCTCACAGCGTTGTAAATTTGTTTCGACTATTTATCCAATTCTCTTTCGAAAGTTACGATTCAATTTCCTTCCACCGCCCGCTCGGTCAGCACATTCCAGATCGCACCTTCTCATTGTGTAAAAATATGATTTTTTATATCATGTCTGATTCATCAATCGCCTTAAATCTGCGAGCTCTGATTACCGACTCACCTGCCGGTGAAAATAGTTTCTGTTCACTCCATCAAAAACCGTTGACGATTTTGAACACCTCTATCAAATCTCCCTGTTTACCCCCTCTACCCCAAAGAGAGCAAGCTCAGCTTTGCCAGTCCATCCACATTACTGAAGTTCCTCACCCCTGGTACCAAAATCTCTTCTGCACCCTCTCTTAAGACGTAACACTCTTCCAAAAGTGTGGTGCCCAGAATTCAACATGTTGGCCCAGATCGTCCATTCTCCGGAGGTTTGTACCCCAGAGGTACCCTGGAAGTGGCGTTGGACCCTTCGGAAGTCCCCAGGCAAGGACTGCACTCGGGTTGCTCAGAGCGTTTCAATTTACTCTACACCTGGAACCGAAAATCTGATTTAAAATCTCTGAGCGGAATAGTTACCCAGGAATAGTCAGAAGGATTGAAACCACCTGTAACAGTGGTGCTAATGACCCCCCCTCCTCAACTACCCCTCACCCCCCCCAATCCGACTACACCCCTAACCCCTACACCCCATCCCCTGCGACAACACCAAATCCCTCAACCAATACCCCCGACCCACCTCAATCCCTCACCGACTTAACTTACACACTTGCTCTCTCTCCTGCGCAAATGGCTGGGACATTTAAACCTCCCAGAATATAGGGGCCACCACTGTGACAAGGGCACATGGCTTTGTTTCCTCTGACAGACTGCCCGACACAGAAGGCACTCCCAAAGCTGTTACTCTGAATATTTCTCAGCAGACCTGGGTCAGACGTCTGGACTAGAAACCAGGAGCTCCAGATGAAAGTAAGTGAAAAGTAAGTGGAGTTTAGTATCATCTTCAAACTTTCAACCTATGCCCAGTGCACCCAATTCTTCTTTAGAACCAAGAACTAGACCTGTCAAAGGGTGGATGAGCTTGCAGTCGAGCCAACGGCTAACTGGGGAGTGGTGGTGTCACCTTTAAAACACCTTCTGGAGTGGATTGGCGACTCCCAGATTATCAGCGTACAATCATCTTGCACATCAATTAATGTCAAGGAAGGGGGACCCCCAGGGTTAGGTGACACCCAGATACGACTGAGGAGGGATGTGTTGTAATATGCCTTTAAGGGATATCAGCATAACATTATCAGAAGGGAAATGTATCATGTGATCCAGTCTTAATTCCACTTTTGCTTTTGAGCAAAGCGTGCACAGCTCTGCTGCTGGTGTCTTCAACCTTTTACCTCTGTACAAATGTTCTGATGTGCCTAGTCTAAAGAATTGAACCCACTGCATACTTACCCAATCCTTTATGAGTGTTTGGTGCCTTTGTAATCGTTATAACAACACAACAGGTTGTGCATCCAAGAATGTAAGAGAGGACGGAAAAAGGAAAATGCTGGAAAAACGCAGCAGGTCTGGAGGCATCTGTGGAGAGAGTTAACATTTCAAGTCCGTATGACTCTTCTTCAGAGTTGAAGGGATGTGATGGGTTTATGCTTTTGAAGAGAGGGGGATGGAGCCAAATAGAAGGCCGTGGGGCGGGGGGGGGGGGGGGGGGGGGGAGGGGGCTGGAGCTCAGGAGAGAACAAGAGACAAAGATGTCATCAACATCAAAACAAAGGGAGTGTTCAAGACGAAGGCAGGTGCTGTAGTGGCAGAAAGGCCAGATAGCATAATGTGTAAATAACAGACCAGGGGTCAGCGCTTTCCGAAAACAAAACGTGAGAACAATAATGTGGGAGAGGTATTGTGTGCTGAGGCACGCCTAAACTCATTAAAGTGCGGCGTCTCTGTTCAACCACATGTTTAATGAACAGCACAAAGGACTGAACTTGGCAACCTGGAATGTGGACACTGACTGATGCAGGAAAGTTGGAGCAAAGTATGCATGGAGGCAGAAAGATTGACAATTGACCAGCTTTGACAAAGAGTCATTGGACTGGGAGCGTTAGCTCTTTCCCCTCCCTACAGATGCTGCCAGACCTGCTGAGATTTTCCAGCATTTTCTTTTTGGTTGACAATTGACCTGATGGGTCTGTCTGAGGTCAGACGAGCAGCCATCGGCCAGAAGAGGTCAGAACGCTGGATCTTTCACTGTAGTGGAGGAGATAAGCATCAGCATATAGTGGGCTTCCTGAAGTCACCGAGATTTGTCACTAGTCAGTGACGGTGATCAGAGTAGATGTTAACCCCAAGCCTATTAATATCATACAGTTTGATCTCCCGATAATTGAGATGGATGATGACGCATTATGGATGTGTAAAGATTCAAGAAACTATTGATGCATATCCAAAGAGAGAACATCTGGTTGTTATGGAAGATTTTAAAGCAAAGTTGAGAGAAAATACACAACGCAGCACTTGTGGCAAGTATGGTCTTGGTGCCGCCAACAAAAATAGATTAATATTCGTGGATTGGTTAGAGGACAATAAGTTGTTGCCCTGAATACATGCTTCCGTCATAGAGACAGCCAGCACTATACGTGGACTTCCTCTGGTAAATGTCACAAGGACCAAATTGCTTTAATCGGGCAGCCCGATAGCACAGTGTTTAGCACATTTGCTTCACAGCTCCAGGGTCCCAGGTTTGATTCCCGGCTTGGGTCACTGTCTGTGTGGAGTCTGCTCGTTCTCCCCGTGTGTGCGTGGGTTTCCTCCGGGTGCTCTGGTCTCCTCCCACAGTCCAAAGATGTGCAGGTTAGGTGGACTGGCCATGATAAATTGCCCTTCGTGTCCAAAAATGGTTAGGTGGGGTCACTGGGTTACGGGGATAGGGTGGAGCTTAGATAGGGTGCTCTTTTCAAGGGCCGGTGCTGACTCGATGGGCCGAATGGCCTCCTTCTGCACTGTAAATTCTATGATTCTATGATCATAGTCAGCAGAACAGTTACACGAGAAGGGTAAGGTCAGCCACCTAAATTGGCCAACTCCCGATTTAAAATGGCGAACGGCAAAGGCTGATGGGAAAGTCAGCCAACACAGACAGACACCAGCAGCTGCCGGTTTGCTGTGTATTTAACTCTGCAAAAGGCCAGACAACATCGATACCAGCGACCATCAGCATAACAAAGTAGCAACCATCTGCATACTGATGAGCAATTCCCGGGAACAATAAGTAACATTTGGGACACACAAAGCAAAGCCAGACTTCCCGGCGCCAGCAGGAGCCAACACAAAGGAGGTGAACGAGCACCTCAAGATCGCCCATCGATCAGGGAACCGCTCCAGTATTGGAGAAATCGAACCAAGTGATTAGGACAAAGTCCAATCACTTGGGACCAGGTACAGGGTCCGCCCCAAAAGGCGGGAAGCCCCTGGGGACTATAAGAGTTAAGCCCCAAGTTCAAATCGGTCTCTCTTCAGCTCTCTTCACCTCTTCGTCCTGCCCGGGTCTGTTGCTCTGATTAGCCTTAGTTTATTTAGTTCTGATTACGTCACCTTTGCTCACGAGTCGCCAGGTATCTTTCTGATACCGCCACGTGGTTCAAGCTCAAGTTATGATTAATAAGTCAGCACACCGCTGAGTAAGATTGAAATCAACGGTCATTTATTATATACAACAAGTAATGTTTATACAATAATCCTACTATCTATATAGAAACCTATCACTACTGGCCAATACTTAACTTTAGGAAGAGCCCACCAGGTCAGGGAAACGAATGGCTTATCGAATCGGATCTGGCCCGCGGGATTCAAAAGGCTGATACAGGTCGATGGCTAGGAGTCTTTATCGGGTAGCGATCGCTGGATTCAAACTTACAGTTGCTGGTTGATGTTCTTGCGAAGGTCTCGAGCAGGCGAAGAAGGGAGAGAGATAGCGATCTGAACTTGGCCCCTCACTTTATAGGGCCCAGGGGCTTCCCGCCTCCCGGGGCGGCCCTTGACCCTGAGTCCCAAGTGATTGGACTTGTTCCCAATCACTGGGTTTGATATGTCCAATAACGGGGCGATTCCCCGATCGGGGGGTGGTCGTTCACCTGCCTTTGTTTCGGCCACTGCAGGCGCCGACAGGTCTGGTCCGGCATTCAATTGGTAATATGTTGCAATTGTTCCCGGGATAGCCGATTAAACTGCAGATGTCTGGGTTGATGGGCTGCTAATAGTCCTGAGTATAACTGCAGATGTCTGGGTTGATGGGCTGTTAATAGTCCGGAGTATCGATCTGGGCCGACTTCCCCAGAGCCGAATACGCTATTCTGTCTGCAGCTGTCCGTTTGTGTCCTGTTGGCTGCTTTTCCCATCAGCCTTTTCGGTTAGCCATTTTAAATCGGGTTTTGGCCAAATTAATAGGGAAGCAGCCATTTTACGTGGCTACAATCCCGCCTTGTGATCCTAACGCGAAGCGCGAAGGATCACATAAATTTGTTTCTTCCATTCCCTGACCGGGGGGGGGGGGGGGGGGGCACCTCCTACATGGCCACTACTCTGACCCTAGCTATGCACAAAAATTTACCTAAACAATTCTTGAGGGCGCTATGTCAGACAGGGGCATGTATCTAAAAAAGAAAACTGGGAACCTCTAACTTTACCTAAACAACTCATCAAGCATTGCATAATCCTAACTCTCTAAACATACAACAACAATCATAATATTCCATATATTCTTTCCTGGCTTGGCAGTCAAGCGCAGGATCATACATTTCCATACATTTCTTTTTATTTACAGGAAAACGCAAGTGCATGTTTCATTATTCATAGGTCGCGGGGGTCTGAGGCCTGGTCATAACCGAATATCGGGGATCGGATCCGATAGACCGGGGTTCGAGCGCGGTACGCTCTCCTTTTCCACTTGCGGAGGCGCATGGTCTGTACTGCACAGCAGAGTATAGCCAATGCCAACAGTGCCTCAATAACGTACGACAGGGAGTACCAGGTTATGAACTTGGCACACCAGGATAATGCAGCGCGGCTGGTGACTGGGCCCTCGGTACTGCGGGGCAGTGAAACATTAACGGCAGGGGGGTTTGGAGTAATGGGGTCCGCGTTCCCGCGCAACCAAATGTTCAGAAAAAGAGTGTTGAGCACGATGAAAGGAGTCCTCATGGCTGTCCTCTTTCTTTTCTTTCTCTGTGTTCTCTGTTTTTCTCCGGTCCTGGAGCTTCTGAAGTTCTGAAAAACAAGCATAGTATCTGTAACTACCTTGGTTTAATATCCGGTGTGTTAGTGTGTCTGTCCTTCTTGGGGCCAATTAAACCCTTATAATTGGTCACAATATGTGACTTCTCCCCCATTTTTTTTTCAAAACAAATGTTAGGACACGGCACACTTCCCAATGGTGGACCAGTGCTAAGTTTATCATCCAAATGTTCTGGGATGTAAATAGCATTTGGCAGCAACCCAAAGGTTGCCTAAATAAATAAAACTGTTTTTGAAAGAAAAGGTCGAATGAGGTGCGTATGGGCCGCGACGGGTAAGATTTGGATGGAGCCCCCGGGTAGGACGGCTACCAATACCGTATGTCCCCTACCCGAGCGTTTTTGACCAACAGGGGGGTCCCCAGGCAGGGCGGGTCTCACGCCGTTTCTCCACTGCCTGGGCAACCGACAAGAACGGACAAAAATGTAGTCATCATGGTGGGGTTACTGTTCTGAATCTCCCGTCAAATCAGAAGAGCAGTTATGATCGGGCGTCTGATACCCGAACCAGTATCAGCTGAAAAGCTAGTTCCTCTGAACAAGCGTCTGGTGTCGGTGGGTGTCTGAGGCAAGTCCTCAGAGGTGTCAGCAGAATGGCCGTGTGGCGGTGGTGGTTGTCAGTGGGAAAAGTTAAAAGGTTCAGGTGAATGGGTGTGGGGCGGTGAGAACATTCTCCTGTTGGACGAACAACATTAAACAAACATACAAACAACGGAAAACATCCTGCAGGTTCCATCAGGAAGGACAACACTTTTCACCAAGTGTCTCCTTTAAATCATCATGTGGACACCTCAGTTCTCGGTTGCGAACAGGGTCGCAAAGGGGTTGGCGGAGTCAGGCCCGAGGTCGTCACCTTCTCCCGGGTGCCAAACTCTGGAGTGGATCAGGGCGGAAAGGGCTGCGTGGTGTGAGTTGGGGTCGTCCTCGTCGTTGCGGACGAGTCTGCAGGAGTTGTCGCGGTGCCAATGAGTGGTGTCGAGTTGGGTGGGGCCAAAGTCGGGGTCGTCCGTGTGGTTCGGTGGTCGGTGGTGTGGTTTATTTAAGTAAGTGATGAGGAAGGGGTCACTGGAGTCGTGGTCGGAGTTGCTGGGTGTGGGACCAGGATAGTAGGGAGGCGTGCTGTGGCTGTCGTCAGAGTCACAGTCGCTGTCTGTGCTGCTGCAGTCTGTGGGCGTTCCGGGGCGGAGCGTAAAGTTTGTGGGTGGAGTCGGGGGCGAGTCCGTGTCTGGGCTGGACGTGGAGGGGGTTGGTGTGGTCACGTTGGCTGTGGGTGGGGTTTGGTCGGCTGCGTCAAGCATGACGTGGAGGGCTTGGTTTGACTGTGCTCCATAAACCTTTAGCTGGTTTATGTGAAACCATGCAGTCTTACCATTTTGGTATTTGATTTTATATACCGATGGGTTTACTTTATCCGTAATGGAGTACGGACCCGAGTATTTCGGAGACAGAAATGTGCTGGGGTTATACACCGACAACATCACCTGTCCTATATTATACTCCGTTGCATGTACTGCCTTATCAAAACAGGCTTTGCTCTGTTTTCTTTTAGTGCCCAGTTTAACAGCGGCTGCTAACTGAGCCGTTTTTACATTCGCAAGTAATTGCTCAACGGCTTTCTCGTGGGTGAGTGCCGTAACTTCAGGGCTGGTCAGGTCTAAACCCAACAAGTACTCTGTCCCTTTCATGGGGCGTCCGGTCATGAGGGTGTGTGGGGTGAAACCTGTGGAGGTGGAAACAGTGTTACGCAAAAACATCAGCGCAAAGGGAAGGACCGAATCCCAAGTGGTGTTGTTTAGCTGGACCATTTTTCTAAGGGTGGTTTTTAGGGTCCGATTCATGCGCTCCACTATACCACTCGACCGAGGGTGGTACGCAATGTGAAATTTTGGGGTTATGCCAAATATCGTGAGGACGTTCTGCATGACCCGTCCCGTAAAGTGAGAAACTTGGTCCGATTCAATACTGCGGGGGAGTCCCCATCTTGTGAAGATGTGGTGGGTTAGGATTTTGGCGGTGGTTTTCGCGGTGTTGGTGCGGGCTGGAAATGCTTCCACCCACTTTGTAAAAGTGTCTATGACCACCAGAACATATTTATAGCCATTCCTGCAAGGGGGCAATGGACCTATAAAATCGATCTGGAGGTTAGTCCAGGGGCCATTAACGGGTCGGGTGTGGCTGAGATGCGCCTTTTTGGCATATCTATCTGGGTTGTTCTGAGCGCAGATGAGGCAATTCTCAATGTAATGGGATACATCCTCTTTGAGATTAGGCCACCAACAAAGCTGTTTGAGGTGGGCTGCGGTGGGTTTGATTCCCTGGTGTCCATGACCATCATGGAATAAACAGATCATTCGATTCCTATCCTGCTCAGGAACTACGTAAAGGGTGTCCTTTAGCACCACACCGTCATGTGTGGTTATTGTATTTCTGTACCTCTCGTATGAGGCTGGAAACTTCCCTTTCACGATTTCAGTGAGAGCGCTATCCTGCTTCTGGGCCTCTACTAGATCTTCGATCCTAGCCTGCGCGTCCTGAACTGCACTCACTGGCGCACTCACTGGCGCGCTCTCAGGGGGGCTTCCAAAAATACCCATGCCTGGATCCTGCCTTAGCCAGCGCGTCGGCTTTTACATTTCCAGGGGGGGAGGAACGATGGTGGCTGCGGACTTTTATAATGCCAAAGGTACGGTTCTTGGCTTTTTTCAGAATATGGCGGAGTAATGGGGCTGAGGGGAGGGGTTTCCCATCCGCGGAAACAAATCCTCCAGAGGGGCAGAAATTCTGTGAGGCTGTTGCAGACGTATAGACTGTCTGAGTATATGTCTGCCGGGCTGGGGAAGGAATCTGGGTGCTCTACAATGTAAGCGATGGCCGCAAGCTCTGCTGCCTGCGTGCCTAACTGTCTGGGGAATTTTAGTGCGATTTCCTCGAGGACGCGTCCCTGCGCGTCCTCCACATAAATCCCACAACCTGTTATGCGTTGCCCATCCAGGATTGTGGAAGATCCATCCACATAGATCCTGATGGGGTCACACGTGTCCGGGTGAGGGGGGTTCTGAGATGGAGTGGCTAGTTTTCTGGGGGGTGTTTTAGCTATAAAGGGGTCTGTATTATGGTGGGGCGAGATGATTTCACACTCATGGGGGGTTCCGGGGTACTGTAGATTGTCCGCTAAGTATGTGTGAGTCTTTGTCCGTTTTACTGTGATGTCCCGTCCTTGTAAGAGATGGGTCCACCTAGCAGCGCGGATTTGGCTGACGGTACCGTCTTTAAGTCGTCCGTCTAGTAAAAGTTGGGTGGGGGTGTGCTCGGTCAAAATGGTGATGGGGTTCAGTCCGGTAATGTATGAAAAGTACTGGACTGCCCAGAAAACTGCGAGCACGTGCCTCTCACAGGCTGAGAATCCCTGCTCCACAGCATCTAAAATCCGGGAGGCAGAAGCCACGGGTCTTAGCTGGTCGTGCCGTTCCTGCAGGAGCACGGCTGAAAGGGTGCGGTCTGTGGTCGCTACCTCTATTGCGTAAGGGGAAAGCGGGTCGGGAACTTGTAGTGCGGGGGCGGCTATGATCGCCTGTTTTAATGATTCCACAGCATCCGTATGCTGCGGAAGCCACTCCCAGGGGGCTCCTTTCTTTAGGAGGTCTGAGAGGGGCGCTGCCTTGCTGGCGAAATCGTCAGTGGTTTCGGCAGTAGCCAACCAGTCCTAAAAACGACCGGAGGGCTGACACGTGTTGGGGAAGGGGCAATTTAGCGATCGAGTCAATTCTTTTGTGCTCGATCTCGCGTTTGCCGTGTGTGATGATAGTACCCAAATATATCACCTTTTCTTCCAATATCTGGGCCTTTTTGGGGTTTACTTTACAGCCAATGGAGTGTAGTAACTCCAGGAGTTCGGCCAGAAGCTCAATGTGCTCTTCCTTTGTGTCTGTCTGCAGTAGTAGATCGTCTACGTACTGTACCAGGCATTCGGGGCGAGAACATTTTGCTGGTCCATTTGCCAGCTGTCGGTGGAAAATGGAGGGGGAGTTGTGGAAGCCTTGTGGCAGGCATGTCCACGTGTACTGCTGCGCTCTGAAAGTGAAGGCAAATTTATATTGGCACGCCTTTGCCAATGGAATGGACCAGAACCCATTACTGACGTCCAAAACCGTGAAATATTGGGCATGGAGTCCCTGTTTGAGCATGGTCTCGGGACTTGTTGCAACGGTGCGGGCTGCTGCGGGGGTGACTTTATTGAGTTCCCGATAATCAATGGTCAAGCGCCATGATCCGTCGGGCTTTCTTACTGGCCAAATCGGGGCATTATTAGTTGAGGCTACCGATCTTAGGACGCCCTGCTCTAATAAGCTTTCTATGACCTTTAGGATTTCTCCCTCTGCTTCTAGGGGAAATCTGTACTGTTTCTGGGGTCTAGGGTCCGGTCCTGTTATTTGTACGGAGCCAGTCATCCGTCCACAGTCGTGCTTGTGGGTTGCGAATGCTGCCCTGTTCTTTTGCAGGACTGCCCTAACCTGCCAGTCCGTGCTGAGTGTGGTGGGGTTGAACCAAAACTCGCCTCCTGCGCTAATTTTGTTCATGTAGTCCCCTATGTTGAGTGTTGCGGGGGCTCTAGCGGATTTCGCCATCTTCCAGACACACTGGTTGACTGGATCGAAAGAGAGGTGATGAGAATTCATGAAGTCGATCACTAAAATGTGCTCTGCTGTTGGGGGCAGGTCGACTAACATTACGGGGTGTTTTGTATTAATGGTGCCGATTTGGATGGGTACAGGGGTTGTGATATGTCCCTGCTGTGAGTGGCCTGTGAAGCCGCTGAGGGTGATAGTGGCTGTGGTGGGCCACGTGTCCTTACCAAGGGTGGAGGAATTTAAGGTTGTGCGGGATCCTCCTGTGTCCCAGAGAAGCTCGATCGGCTGTCCCCTAACCTTTGCTGCGACTACGGGTGCCGGTGTTTATGCAGTTACATTGTGTATTTGTGTTGCCCTATTATGTATTTTCTTTTCTTTTCATGTGCTTAATGATCTGTTCGCAGAAAAATACTTTTCACTGTATCTCGGTACACGTTACAATAAACAAAATCCAAATGCAATGGTAATCATCTGATTTAATTGCATGAACACAGTTCCAGGGATCTCTCCCTTCACTGAAGTGTGCTTACATCTAAAGTGAAGATTTGTATTGATGAACACAACGCAGGGAGGAAGTGGTCGAGCAAGGGAACCATGGTTTACTAAAGCAGTCGAAACACTTGTCAAGAGGAAGAAGGAGGCTTATGTAAAGATGAGACATGAAGGTTCAGTAAGGGCGCTCGAGAGTTACAAGTTAGCTAGGAAGGACCTAAAGAGAGAGCTAAGAAGAGCCAGGAGGGGACATGAGAAGTCTTTGGCAGGTAGAATCAAGGATAACCCTAAAGCTTTCTATAGATATGTCAGGAATAAAAGAATGACTCGGGTAAGAGTAAGGCCAGTCAAGGACAGTAGTGGGAAGTTGTGCTTGGAGTCCGAGGAGATAGGAGAGGGGCTAAATGAATATTTTTCGTCAGTATTCACACAGGAAAAAGACAATGTTGTCGAGGAGAATACTGAGATTCAGGCTACTAGACTAGAAGGGCTTGAGGCTCATAAGGAGGAGGTGTTAGCAATTCTGGAAAGTGTGAAAATAGATAAGTCACCTGGACCGGATGGGATTTATCCTAGGATTCTCTGGGAAGCTAGGGAGGAGATTGCTGAGCCTTTGGCTTTGATCTTTAAGTCATCTTTGTCTACAGGAATAGTGCCAGAAGACTGGAGGATAGCAAATGTTGTCCCCTTGTTCAAGAAGGGAAGTAGAGACAACCCCGGTAACTATAGACCAGTGAGCCTTACTTCTGTTGTGGGCAAAATCTTGGAAAGGTTTATAAGAGATAGGATGTATAATCACCTTGCTGCCATACTCTGTTTCCTGTTGGACAACCAATCTTCTAACTATGTTAACCTCTACACCATGAGCTCTGGTTTTGCAAAGCAACCTTTGAAGTGCCACCTTGTCAAACGTTTTATGGGAATTAAATTACAGCACATTCACAAATTCCCCTTTATTCACATCGCGTGTTACTTCCTCACAAAACTCCAATAAATTAGTCAATTCTGATTTCCCTTTCACAAAAGCATTTTGCGCTCGAGCGAGAGCGCGACGAGACTGGTGACTAGCGGGAGAGGCCAAAAATGAGAACCATGCAGGGCACCAAACCGTTTGCGATGCAACCGGCCCACTCCCGAAGGCAAAATCGGGATCCCGCCGTAGCATGGCGAGATCACCACTTAAGCCCTATTTCCATACAATGAACAGGAGCCACCCCATATCCAACGGCCTCCCCAGCAAGTGGTCACTCTGGCGCCGATTAGTAAATACGTGAATCTGGCGGAAGGGCTTCTGTGGGGAGCCGAGGAGGTGAGGAGCCATCTTTGCTCACAGGCAAAGAGCCCGGGGGATCCTGGGATTGCTGCCCCTGTGCTCGGAGAGGAGGTGGGGGGTTGGGGGGGGGGGCAACGGTGGGGTGGGAGGGTTCATCTCGGCTGGAGTGGCCCACCATGGGGGTGGGTGGTTCGGAGCAGGGGGTGGAGGGGGTGTTCAGCTGGGGAGGGCAACCGTGTGCGGCTGTCAACCCCTGGATCGTGTGTACCCATTCCGCGGCAACCCAAGCCCCTGCCAGTCTGCCTCACCCACCACCATAACCCCCACTGACCGTGGCGGCCTCTGGCCGTGCGGCTGAAGGCTATTGCTAACAGGAAATTGGCAGTCGTAGTTAAGTGAGCACTTCACACATCCCAAGTGAATTCCTGTGGGTGGGTGGGCCACATTAGCATGTGGGAGTTCTTGCCTTGCGTCCCAAACAGTCCGTGGCAGCTGGACACTGTGCTTGAACACTGCGGGAGGCACCACCACACACCCAGCAGCCAATATCCGAACACCCAGGGAATGGGACACAGTTCCGGGGACATGTCCAGAGCCGGAGGATGAGTGAATGTAACAAGGAGGGGACCAGTGCCAGGTCCAGGTGATGTTATGAGCGGGTGTCCAGGGTACAGAGTCTGGGGGAATGGAGTGTCCCAAGGTGGAAGACATCGCTGTTTGTCAGTCTAACACTCTCTCCCAATTCCTTACAGATATTGAACAGTATGGACGATATTTTGGACCTTGCGGAACTTGCCCTGATGGTGATGCTGGTAGGCCGGGTGGCCAGGCGCCGGAGATGGAGGCATCAGCAACGTCAACAGAGGCTCGAGACGGTGGCCCATGCGATGGCCCCCTCCCCACACCCTGAGGACCCAGCTGCCCATCAGGCCTGGGTAGGGACCCAGAGGGGAAGGCCCACGATAGCCCAAGGTGTACAGTCATGACTGGTCATTCGAACAGATGATGGAGAACACGTGGGGCATGAGGCTCCGCATCGACAAGGAGACGGTGCGGTACCTGTGCCATATCCCCGCGGACCTGGCACCACGTGGAGGAGGAGGACCTCTGCTCTCTGTGGCCATAAAGGTCACTGCAGCCCTCAACGTTTACACCGCAGGATCATTCCAGGGCTCGAGGGGGACCTGTGTGGTATCTCACAGGCCACAGTCCACAGGTGCATCTGACAGGTCACGAATGTCCTGTACCGGGCAGAAAACTGTATCAACATTGACATGGACCAAGCCCAACCGGATGCCCGGGCAGCAGGTTTCTCCGCCATCACCAGGATGCCCCAGGCCCAGGGGCTGATAGATTTCACACATGTTGTCCTGCACTCACCGGGCTATCTGGGAGTGCCCTACATCAACAGGAAATGGTTCCACTCCCTGAATATCCAGCTCGTGTGCAACACGAAGATCATGCACGTGTGTGCACTCTTCCCAGGGAGTGTTCACAACAGCTACAACCTGGGGCAGTCAGAAATCTCTGAACTCTTCGAGGAGCACCCCAGGCTGGTCAGCTGGCTCTTGGGGAATAAGGCGGATCCACTTAGGGCCTGGCAAATGACACCAGTACAGAGGCCGGAGACCGATACGGAGACCCGGTACAGTGAGGTCCATGTGGCCACCCGGGCTGTCATTGAGCGGTCCATCGGACTGCTCAAAATGCGGTTCCGATGCCTCGACCAGTCCGGTGGTGCCCTGCAGTACACCCCTGCAACCTGCGTCCACCGCAACCTGGCGCAGCAGCGGGGCAACGTGCTGGAGGTGGAGGATGAGGAACATGTGGCCACCTCTGAGGAGGAGGAAGAGGAGGAGGTTCCGGTCCAGCAGGGGCTGGACGACGATCCTGGGGAGGAACCGGAGGACCAGGCAGAGGTTGCAGGACAAGCAGCAGCGGCGAGGGTCCGGCAAGCCTGGAGGACCAGGGCGGCCCTTATACTCGCCCGATTCATATAGGACGTGGCCTGATCGCTACCCTCCACCCCCGTGCAGCCCGCCCCCTGCAGTGTAGGCACTGTCAGCGGGTAACTGTTGAGGGCAGCGGAGTGATGATATTACCGTGCCACCCTGTCCCAGGTGAGACGTGGCGTCATCAGAGGGGTGGAACCCGGGGAAGCAGTGGCCACCATCGCCGCTCCATGGGATGGGTCCAGGTTGGCACCCAGTGCCCCCCTCCTCCCGGTCGGTGGCCATAGGGCCCTGGGTTCACCTTAGGACAAGGGGGCAGCTGGATTGAATCCCGGCTGCCCCTGCATCACCAGGCTCTGCCAGCCTTGGCGGCTCCCCAATGTCTGCGCCATGATGTCGATATACTTGACGATGCTCCTCAGTGACTGGAGCAAGCTCTGCAGTGTATCGGCAATGCCCATCTGAGACTGGGACATGTCCCGCAGAACCTCACCAACGTCAGCCTGGTACTGGGTCACGTCCTCCAGTGAGTCAGGCATTCTGCCGAGACCCTCAGCCATGGCTGTCATTGACTGCGCGACAACTTGGACACCTTTACTCATGCTGCTGATGGCGTGCACCTGGCTCGCCACTGCGACCGCCACCCTAGCAGTGTTGGACTCTGTGCCACGCGTCGATGCCGATATCTCCTGCACCTGTAGACACTGGGACTACTTCAATTAGCTAGAGACCTGCTTTAGTGTCGCTGACATCCCCTCTGAATTTGATCGGCACACCCTATCGTCTCCATCAGCCCCAGGTACCAGAGGCTCAGCATCAGACTGGGACCCAGCTGGGTCCTGGGATCCAGCAGAAGTCCAACTGCTGTCTCGTCTGGGGGTTCCTGCCTCCGCCTGATGTACATCAGCAACTGTGTGGGGCTCACCAGACTGTGCCCCAGAAGCCTGGCAGAGGTGCCTGTCTCTGTGCGGGTGGAGGGTGGGGATGATACCTCTGGCGCCTCGATAGTGGCATCCTCGGAGCTCTCCTCTGGGGTGTTCTCGGATAGGCCGGCGCCATCGGCTGGAGGTCCTGAGGGACAATGGACATATGCTCAGTGGGAGGGATGGGTCATTCAGTTTGGCAAAAACAATTGACGTGTGACAGTCCACCTGGGTGGGGCCCGGTGGGTCCTCACCTCTGCGGCACACACTGACCTCCGCATTGGTGACCCTCTGTCCTCGGTCACCACCACAACCTTCAGGGTCCATTCCTCAAAGGTGATGAGGATTCTGATGTCTGGCACCCCACCACCAGTCTGGGCCCTCTGCCGACAGTTATGGGCCAACTTCTCCTGCAGAGACACAGGGCATCATTAGCCGCACGCGCGGTTCGGTGCGAGAGGCGGAGGGGAGGTTCCGGGGAGAGGGTGGTTGGGGGGGGGAAGGGGGGGGGGGGTTTGGGGTGGGGAAGAAGGTTTTGGGGAGGGGCTTGGAGAGGGTGCGGCATGGGTGAGCCAGGGCACGGTGCTGGGCACTTGGTGCCAGGTGCAGTCTTGTGAGGGGAGGGTATGGTGCCAACCCACCCATGCGGCTCGGTGTAGGTCACTGACCTTCTTGCGGCACTGGGTGCGGCTGCTCCTGGTCACGCTGCCCAAGCTTACGGCCACTGCCACTTCCTCCCAGGCGGCATTGGTTACCCCGTGGCTGACTCTCCGGGACCCTCAGGGGAACAGGACATCCCTCCTGGTCTCAACCGCCTCCAGGAGCCTCCCCAGGTCAGCATCCCCGAATCGTGGGGTTGGTTGTCTGGGCCCCTGGTTGCGCGCTGGTAGGGTTGGCTGAGCAAGAGCAGTTTATGTCCTGCTCGACGTTGTTAGCGGGGGGGGGGGCAGGCGAGTGCGGTCCCGGCGAATCGACTGACGAGCCTTCATTTGCGGCGTGAAGCCCGTGGGGCCTCCTTAAGGGACCAATAAACAATTAACGTTGTATTGCGGTGACGGTCTTGCCGGGCCGGGCGCTGGGAAACTCGCGGCAGTTCCCGCTCGCTATCAATTAGAATCGAGCCCATTGAATCTGCCTTCCTGCATTGAGATTTTCGGCGTACCCCAATATAACCTCCTTCAGAATGGATTCCAGTATTTCCCTGATGACAAGTGTTAAGCTAACTGCGTGTAGTTCCCTGCTCTCTGTTCCTCTCCTTTCTTGAGTAGAGAGTCACCTTCGCCATTTTCCAATCTGATGAGATCTTTCCAGAATCTGGGCAATTTTGGGTTAAACCAACATCTCCAATATCTCAGCAGTCATCTCTGTGACAACTCAAGGATGAAGTCCATCTGGATTGCTGCCAAGCTCAGATTGACCAGCAGGTATTGGACAAACCGGGTCACTAATGCGTCAGGTGAGCCCCCCCCCCCGGCTGTTTTTTTATTCAGTATTATTACTGAAATGTCCTCGGAGGACGGGGTATCACCCCTCTGGATAATTCCTCTCGGGCTCCCTTGCCCTGACCAAGTCATTCCGGTTCCGTGCATCTAATTTACAATGTTTCGGAGTTGCTTTTAGATAGAATTATATTGTTCCTTTAGACCGCAACATAATTGCTTCTCTTATATCAATTCACCAAAAACATTTCTTCAGTGTAGCACACCTTCAGGACTGTCCCTCTGACAGTGCTGCACTCCCTCAATACTGACCATCTGACACTGCAGCACTCCCTCAGTACTGACCCGCTGACAGTGCAGCACTCCCGCAGTACTGACCCTCTGACAGTGCTGCACTCCCTCAATACTGGCCCTCTGACAGTGCAGCACTCCCTCAGTACTGACCCGCTGACAGTGCAGCACTTCCTCATTACTGACCCTCTGACAGTGCTGCACTCCCTCAGTACTGACCCTCTGACAGTGCAGCACTCCCTCAGTACTGACCCTCTGACAGTACTGCACTCCCTCAATACTGACCCTCTGACAGTGCAGCACTCCCTCAGTACTGACCCGCTGACAGTGCAGCACTTCCTCAGTACTGACCCTATGACAGTGCTGCACTCCCTCAGTACTGAACCTCTGACAGTGCAGCACTCCCTCAGGACTGACCCTCTGACAGTGCAGCACTCCCTCAGAATTGAACCTCTGACAGTGCAGCACTCCCTCAGTACTGCCCCTCTGACAGTGCAGCACTCCCTCAGTACTGACCCTCTGACAGTGCCTCACTCCCTCAGCACTGGCCCTCTGACAGTGCAGCACTCCCTCAGTATTGACCCTTGGACAGTGCAGCATTCCCTCAGTACTGACCCTCTGACAGCACAGCACTCCCTCAGTACTGACCCTCTGACAGCGCAACAATCCCTCAGTTTGACCCTGTGACAGTGCAGCACTCCCTCAGTACTGACCCTCTGACAGCGCAGCACTCCCTCAGTACTGACCCTCTGACAGTGCTGCACTCCCTCAGTACTGACCCTCTGACAGTGCAGCACTCCCTCAGTACTGACCCTCTGACAGTGCAGCACTCCCTCAGTACTGACCCTCTGACAGTGCAGCACTCCCTCAGTACTGACCCTCTGACAGTGCAGCACTCCCTCAGCACTGACCCTCTGACAGTGCAGCACTCCCTCAGTACTGACCCTCTGACAGTGCCTCACTCCCTCAGCACTGACCCTCTGACAGTGCAGCACTCCCTCAGTATTGACCTTTGGACAGTGCAGCATTCCCTCAGTACTGAGCCTCTGACAGTGCAGCACTCCCTCAGTACTGACCCTCTGACAGTGCAGCACTCCCTCAGTACTGACACTTTGACAGTGCAGCACTCCCTCAGTACTGACCCTCTGACAGTGCAGCACTCCCTCAGTACTGACCCTCTGACAGTGCAGCACTCCCTCAGTACTGACCCTCTGACAGTACAGCACTCCCTCAGTACTGACCCTCTGACAGTGCAGCACTCCCTCAGTACTGACCCTCTGACAGTGCAGCACTCCCTCAGTACTGACCCTCTGACAGTGCAGCACTCCCTCAGTACTGACCCTCTGACAGTGCAGCACTCCCTCAGCACTGACCCTCTGTTTCTTTGCTGAATATGGATCTCAGAGTCTTAAATTTTCCTTTATTATTAAAAGTCTCTAGCGATAGTGAAATTCACGCTGGCATCTGTTAACTCAGACATGAGACCACCTGCACCTCCCTCGCAGTCCTACATCCTCCAGCAACACCTCTGCTTCCTTTTCATTTCTTTCTACCCTCCTCCATTGGGGGCTGTTATAGATTCTGGGCCTCTGGCCTCCAGTTGCTTCTGGCTGAACATTCCGCACTTTCTGTAAAAACAAACTCTTCTGAATTCTGCCTGTGTTTGTTTCGAGATTGAATTACTTCCCTCTGATTACTCACACACTGATGGAAATACGTTCTCACGAATAACTTTATCAGAGCCCCGATCAATTGTGAAGTTACCGAGAACCGGGTTATCTGCCCAAAATCTTCCTCTAATAGGATCAAAAGATTTTTCTTATTTTTAATCGGTGGCAATGATTGGCTTGTGCTGAATTTGGTGCGATACTCTTTGCGTTTTGTTATCTGCCTGCTCGCTTGATTTGCAAAGGATGTGGTTTCACATTCTACCTTCATCAGAGGCTGAAGACAACGTAGCGCATTTTCCTGACAGTTTCTCAGCTATCAGTAACTGTGCACCTACGCTGTCCCTTAGCACTGCAATATTCACTGAAACTTCTGACACACTCCTGTCTCGCTCTCTCTCAATGGGGAGGGACATTCGCAATTAGAATGAATTCCAACTCCATCCTTGAGGAGTTCCTCATCAAACGCTCGCAGCAGAAACGAAGGACTTCGCCCTCCAACTACAAGGAACGATATTTCATTCTGACCAAATCCAGACTGGCCTACTATGAGTGTCGTACAGGGGTATGTCTCTCTCTCTTTCTCTCTTTGTCTGCTTATTCACTGCTGGCCAATACCAACGCCTAATACCAATCTCGCACGCTCCATCAGCTGCGGCCGTGCGACTCGGTCACGGTTTGAGCCCTTTTTGGGTATGCGGTCTCGTTCGTTGTTTCGCATGTTTGCCTGTTGGTAAAGATCTTCAGGGTTGCGTCTCACCTGCCCACCTTCTGTCACACCCCCAGTGCCAACATGGTGGCTCCAACGGGCTTTGTTGATGGGTTACGGGGAGAGAGGTGTGGGCCTGGTTGGGGTGCTCTTTCCAAGGGCCGGTGCGGACTTGATGGGCCGAATGACCTCCTTCTGCACTGTAGGGGCAGCACGGTAGCATAGTGGTTAGCACAATTGCTTCACAGCTCCAGGGTCCCAGGTTCGATTCCCGGCTTGAGTCACGTTCTCCCCGTGTGTGCGTGGGTTTCCTCCGGGTGCTCCGGTTTCCTCCCACAGCCCAAAGATGTGCAGGTTAGGTGAATTGGCCATACTAAATTGCCCTTAGTTCCAAAATTGCCCTTAGTGTTGGGTGGGGTTTCTGGGTTATGGGGATAGGGTGGAGGTGTGGGCTTGGGTAGGGATGCTCTTTCCAAGAGCCGGTGCAGACTCGATGGGCCGAATGGCCTCCTTCTGCACTGTAAATTCTATGAAATTCTCTGATGATTCTATTGCATCACAAGCTCATCCGGTCCTTGTAGGGGCACAACTAATCCCTCACCACTCACAGTGGTCACTGAGCTGGTGTGAAAAGTGTGAAGCTAAATTTATTTTTAGCGTTGGGCTCCTCAGTTACTGAAGTGTCAACATTGGCACGGTTGGTGCTGGGACCTTTGGTGTTTGTCCACGATGGCTTGTGACATATTATGTGTCAATGTATCTCACTCTCGGCTGCTCTGCCTTGTCCACCCAGCCAGTGGGAATGCCAGGTCTGTGCACTGTGTAACATCATGTTGTAACTCTGCAGCGTTACATATTCCAGTGCTTCTCTTAGCCGGCGTTAACCCCCCCCCCCCCCCCGCGTAAACTTCAGCTCATCCAAAACTGAGCCTCATAACTGTCACCAGACCCCGTTCCCCTACCACCCCTGCGTTCATTGACCCATATTAACTCTTTAACTCCTGGTCCAGCCACACCTCCGTTTAAAAACTTCTCTTTGTTTTCAAGCCCCTTCCATCACCTTGCCCCTCCCTATCACTGTACTCACCTCCAGCTGTGCATCCCTCGGATATCAGTAAACTCTTCCAGTCCAGGCCTTTTACACATCACCGATTTCCATTGCTCCACTGGATGCTGGGCCTTCAGTTATCAAGGCATCAAATTCCTTCCCTAAACCTCTTTGCCTCTTTAGCTCTCCCCCTCCCCTTTAAAATGCTTATAATCCACCTCTGTGACTCAAGTTTCTGCGAGGAACATGCTACAGCGCTAGATTGTTTTCACTTTACATTTCTAAGTCGGGATGGTGAGTGTCTTGAAGGGGAACTTGCAGGTAGTGGAGTTCCCATGTGTCTGCTGCCCTTGTCCTTCTAGATGGTAGCGGTCACGGGTCTGGAAGGTGCTGTTAAAGTGAGTTCCTTTAGTGCATCTTGTAGATGGTGGATACACGGCGGAGGAAGTGAATGTTTACGGTGGTGGATGGGGTGCGATCAAATGAGCTGCTTGGACCTGCATGGTGTTGAGTTTCCTGAGCGCTTTTGGAGCTGCATTCATGCAGGCAAGCAGAGAGTATCCCGTTACATTCCTGACTCGTGCCTTGTAGAATGTGGACAGACTTTGGGGAGCCTGGAGGTGAGTTACTCACTGCAGAATTCCCAGCCTCTGATCTGCTCTTGTAACCACAGTATATATATGTCCAGTCCAGTTCAGGTTCTGGTCAATGGCAACCTCCGAGGTAGCGGGTATATTCAGCGATGTCAATGCCATTGAATGTCAAGGGATGATGGTTAAATTCTCTCTACTTGGAGATGGTCATTGCCTGGCACTTGTGTAGTGAATGTCACAGCCCAAACCTAAGCATTGTGCAGGTCTTTCTGCATTTGGACATGGACAGCTTCTGTGTCTAAGGAATTGTGAATGGTGCTGAGCATGGTGTAATCACCCCCACTTCTTCCCAAGGTGAAGAGAGGGTCATTGATGAATAAACCCATTGGACTTTAGGAGAATGATGGCTGATCTCACTGAAACATGTTTGATCCTGAGGGGGTAAGAACCAGAAGGATATTTCCACTTGTGGGTAGATTAGAACTAGGAGACTAATTTAACTTTGGCGAAATGTTCTCTCTCGGAAGACCGTAAGTCTTCGGAATTCTCTTCCGCAGAGAGCAGGGGCGGCTGGGTCACTGAATATATTCAAGGCTGAGTTAGACAGATTCTTGATAAACAAGGGAGTCAAGGGTTACGGAAAGCAGGAAGGAAAGTGGATTGGAGACCACAATCACATCAGCCATGATCTCATCGAATGGTGGAGCAGTCTCAAAGGGCCGAATGGCCTCCTCTTGTTCCTATGTTCCTATGAAGCCGCTGAATATGGCTGGTCCTTGGGCACTAATAGTTGAATCCACCAAGCAGCACAGATACGTATTTGCAAGGACCATAAGCCACAGATAGAAGAAGTCCAGTGTGTGCCTGTTTTCGTGTGACTGTGTTTTTGTGACTGTGTAGTTCTGTGCTGCATGTTTTGTGAGTGTGAGTGTGTGTGGCCGTGAGTGTGTGTAAGTTTGTGCGTGTGTGCAAGCGTGAATGTGTGTGAGCACGTGTTTGCGTGACGCGCCATGGGACTTCAGTGATTCCCAAACTTTAACATCCAACAGACTGCTTTCATGAAAACGCCAAACCTTGCAAACCCCCTGCCTAAAAATAAGCATGTCCCAGAGATTTACTTTCTGAATAAATTATAAATGAAAATAATGTAAAAATTGTCAAAGTGGTGATCTTGGAAATATAAAATTATTTTTCCTCATGACACCATTAATAATTACATTATTATTTATCATTACATTACTAATGTTACATTATGAAAACAGCAACACTCTTCCAAGATTTCACTTTCGTAACTCGGGTTACGAAACATGTTTCGTAACCGTGGGGTGTAAAACTGTTCGAATTAAAAATAACACGTTGAAAACGCTGACAGGCAGACAAACTATTAAATGAGAACGTTCACTCATGTCTCACCAGAGCGAGCCAGCAGGTCTGGTATCATGTGTAGCTCACTGGGTGGGCGCCAAACTGATAGCTGCTTCTGAATAATGCAAATAAAAACCACGTATCTTAGTTATGCTGGATTCGCTTTTAATAGGCTTGCATTTTCGTAATTCTGTTTAGTTATTTATTTGTACATATGTCGAATCAATGGCACACGCAATGTCCGTCAATTCCCTCATACTTGGCGAAAAAAGCACCAAATGTCATTTTCCCGTAAGCTTAGAAATTTGGCGTATAACCACGTTTGCTTCCTCCATGGAATTTTCCCCAAGAACTGGGCTAAAGCATTTTGCAACCCCCCCCCCCCCCCCAAGGGGTTGACACACCACAATTTGGGAACCGCTGCTTTATGTCGATGGTGCTGTGTAAATGCAAGCTGCTTTTGTACATAATGATTCTGGAAGAGGCCTTGATGGGGTTACACAACTGTTATCGTGGAATAATTGTAAGTTTGATGCCGTTACGTCATGGGAGTAATGCAGAATAAATCTGGCCTCAGTCTGTTCACTATTTCCAATATACGGACTACAATGGGACCATCAGTAGTTGAGACGATGATATCACCATTGACCAGGATCTGAATGATGAGCCGGTTTGATAAATCCCCCAACCTGCCTTTCAATCCCTTGCATCTCGTAAGGTTATGGAACGTTTATTTCTTCGAGTGGCTAGTTCTGAAACATAAGGGACATGAGGAACATGACGGATAGCAGGTACTAGGTCTCCTAAATAGCAAGTTCCTGACCAGTATTTTGGGAGCCAGGAATATGCCCTATCATCACAAATAAAATACGTTTTATTATTTGTGATGTTACGTATGCCTGTTATTGTTGAGGACCGTTTAGTTCCTTGTAATAAATTTTGTGTACATTTATAAGCTGTGTTAACATCTAAATAATTAGCACAAACACTATTGCCTATTTTCATCCCTTTAGAGTGATTACTAATGAGGCATATTGATCCTTTTTGTTTAATATTAGTTGGGAGGCTAACATATTGAGGATTTTTGTTAGGGTTATATTTAAGTTGGTGCCATCCTGAAAAGGTGTTTAGTGGATAGCCCGCAGATTTCCCTAAGTTAATAAATTTCTGTAAATAAATCTTGCACCTTCCTTTTTCACATGAATATGCTCCAGAACGGAACACTACAGAGCAAGGGACACTCTGATAGATGTACCATTCTGCTGTTTCTGAAGCATTAAAGGGGGTAGTTAAGAAGGGAATACCCTCTCCTGAGTTAGTAGGGGTAGCAATGCATACCCAACAATTGGAAATGTTGAAATTTTTAGCATCTATCTTAGATGTGTGAAGGAATGTGTTCTCATTCAGTCCTGGTACAACATTTACAAAGCTAATCAAATAACTGAGAATTAATATTACGGTAAACATTTTACAGATCGTAATATATATACGCGCGCTTCACATGTGATGCGTCGATCCAACTTTTCTTTCCTTAGTATTGCTTAAAACATTGATACACCGATTAAAAATTAATATCATGATTACATAATTCAGTAATAAACAATTAATAATAATAATTTCATGGATACAAATAGAATGATTATACAGTAAAATAACTGAAGTTTAGTATATGATTTAGTAATAAATTATTAATAATAATTCACTAATAAATGAATAATAATGCAGTAAATAATAGTTCAACAGAAACTTTCCATTTTGATGCTATTGGCTCGTGGTGCTTATGAATAAATATGAACCATGTGGATTGGTGGGGCACTATAGGTAGGCATGCATTCGCCAAAGTATCTGATCAGCAACATTAGTACGTAAATGATAAGTCCAAATATGCAAAATAGGAAAAGTCCCTTAATGATGTCAATTCCTGTGCCACCCAACCAATTGGAAAGTCAACCCCAAAGAGTGTAATCAAAGGGTTGGTCAAGTTTTTTTTTAAACTTTGTACTGGATGTGAATTGACAAGTCTTTGACATCTTCTGAATTATACGCAAAAACTGTTGAAAGGATTAATTTTCCTACAGAAACAAAAAGGGGCGTAGAGCTTGGAATGATGCCATTCGCATCTTTCTCAACCGTTTTTTAAAAATATATGTCACTCAAATGGACTGGGAGTAAAAGTTGGATTGCTGCCAAATTCCCGTTATCAATTGTCTTAGAACAAGTGTTCTCTTGGAACATAGATTTGCTTTTAATAAAAATTGTGTGGTTTTTTTTCAGAAAACAGCTTCCACATTGTCTGAAGTTTTAATTTTCAAGCTAATTTTAAAAATTTATTTTAAAATATCAAACACAATAACATATTGAATATATGACTGAACCAATCTTGCGCTGAATGAACTTGGTTTTCTGTAGATAAATTCGTCGACACTGTTAAAGGAAGCACAGCTAACAAGATTTGTTAATTTCTTAAAATTAATAAAGCAACATTCAAAATAATGACAGTTTTCTCGAGTTAACAGTTCTTGCAACTTTTTAGCGATACGTGACTTGAGGCGTATCCCTGTAGCCAGGAGGTGGGCCTTCATCGTAGGAGACCAGTTGGTAATCATGAAATCTGAAACTCGCAAAATGGCCGTCTTCAACACGAGAAAGGAATTTCATTTCTCTTCTGGACAGATTTGTCGTTAACGGAGGAAGAGAGGCAACTCTTGACATGCTTTTTTTAGCAGTTGCGGTTTCGGACTGAGGTCTGGGTAGGATCAAGTTTAAAGCTGCAGACAGTTCTGGTTTTAAACCAGTGACAAAATGGTTTTTTGATAGCTCTTTTAAATGGTTTAAAACCCAGGCTGTTGTCTTTATCACTTTAACTCCAAGCTGTTTGGTGCTTAATGGGTTAAGTTGTATTACACTTTGTTTGCCACTAGGCTCATTGCTCAACCGAATAGGCTTTACTTGTTTAAAAATCTCACAGTCTATTAAATCTGCCATGATCTTTTGGATCGGGGCCAGCAGCATTTCATGGTCGGTCTCAGAGTAAGATAACGGTTCTGGGGTAAAAGTGTCCTTGACAAATAATTCATTTGGCCAGATACCCTGTGGAACTTCAATCAGTGTATTCATTGTTTTCATGTCAGTAGCAACTTGCAATAATGTAGGATTTGGTTTAGATATCACTGGTACATCTTGGGCTTTAGTTAAAATCATTTCAACTCTTCCTGTTGGTAGCACTGTTTGCTTTGGAGAGTTCAGCTGATGTTTTAAAGAGAGATTTGAAGGCTTTTGAGCTGTTAATTTGTCTGTCGGTAATTTGTTATGACATTTCATGGTGTCCATGTCACTTTCCAAAATACATTTTTCCTTAAGTAACTGGCAATTTTGACTTTTAAGACCATCATTTTCTGATATTAACTGTTGAAGTTTGGATTCTGAGTCAGTATTTTTACGTTGTAATTCACCAATTTGAAATGATTGTTGTTGAACTTTAAAGGTTTCATTTTTCAATAATGTTCTAATCTGATCACATTGTTCAAGTTTAGATTTTGCATCTCGGAATTCTTCAACAACTGCTGCTAGTTGGTCTTTAGTGGACTTAAGGTCATGATCTAATTTAGTTTTTGCGATTGTCTCTTGATGTTTTTGGAGCTGTGCATTTACTGCAAAAGACCATTTCATATGTTTTCCTCTATTTATGCATGTGGTTTTTCCCCATGCCTTCTTGATATTATCAAGGGACCACTGTTCTTTGGGAATATCATATTTTGATTCAATCGTTCTTGCAACTTCAGACAGTCTAAATTGTCTACAAATCAAAGATCGAAGATCACCCAATATATCGTCAATAGAGACATCTGGTACAGCGCAACCTCCCTTGGACGTTGTGGGAAGTAGTTCTCTACCATTTGAAGGTCCTGAATCTATTTTAGGAGTCAAGTCCGCCATAAACTCAACCTTACACCCAATTGTTTGGTTGTCAACTATGTGTAATCTGTGTACACTACCGTGACTATTCTTCCAGTCCCGTTTTATTTTAGTTTCAACGACCGGCACCCGATTGAATTAACACAGTCTATAAAAAAGGTTCTTTCTAGGGGTCGAAGCACTGCTTGATGCGTAGTTAAGACTTTTAATGGGTGAAAAATATATTTCTTACCCCAGTCTAGCCTTTTGTTTTGGTCTTCCATCCTTCTGGTCTTTCTTCGGTCTTCTGATTTCTTCCTGGCTGGCTCCTCCCCTCCTGCCTGACTCACCAGTTGTAGGGATCTACCATGCAGATTTAGTGGCACTTGCAACACTAAAACTCAGTAGAAATTTGAGTTAAAACTTCTCGGGTGCAAATAAGAATCGTTTATTGCCTCTATTTGATCACAGTTGAGAGTCACTTAAATCTTATTCTCTCATAAGTCTGGCTAGCAAAAAGGACTTAAAGAGAAACAACTTGTACACAATTTAACTTTCAAAATAATACAGAAATGGTTTCTTGCTTACGGCAAAACAGCTTGCATTTACTTCAAGAGTTAGAGTGGAAAAATGAAAGTATAGAGACAGCGAATAGTTTAGATCAAAGTATAGATGATTCATGAATAAAGATGGCTGTATGGACCCTCACGGTTATACAAAATCATATCAGTCTTTAGCCATCTATCTACACTCCTATGTAATCCTAATTGGTTTGGGTTAGAATCGAATGAGTTTGATTTGACGGTTAGCTGTCAATCTTCAATGTGCAACATTAGTTTTAAATGTTTCATGTCTGAATACTTGTGCATGTTATGGAATGCGGTTCTGTGCTGTTATCGTGACCAGTTTAAACTGGTCTTCTGCTGACTTTGCTGTTATCCGCATCATGAACAATGGTGCCTTCATATTACTATGGCGTTGCTATGTCCTTGCTCTGAGAAATGGTACAGCACAAGTATAGCGTCAAACTGTCTTGCAAATGTATTTGTTAGCTCAGTAAAAGTGTTGTTTTAATCATTAATGGAATTATGCTGTTTCATGCTCTTTTGTGTCTCTGTATGTTTTGAGATTGCCTGAGGTTATGAGTGAATGTAAAATGGGTATTTAAAGGCTGGGGCTTAATATTTACACTAAATAGCTGTCTTTTACCTATCAGGTGTATTAGTAAATAGTTGGTTTCTACACTTACTTTGATACAAGTTTGTAATAAAATGCTTTTAAGAAAAAAAAATTAATGTTGTTTCGACAAGTGTAAATTGAAATCAGATTAGAAAGGAGCGGACGCATCAGACATCTTTCTTTCTGCGTCCTCAGGATGTGGTGTGGGTGGCAAGGCCGGCACTTATTGTCCACCCCCAGAGCACAACGCTGTGGCTATCATGTCACAGGACGACGAATCCCGGTTCAAATCCCACCGAGGGCACTTAGCTCATTGGAATTCATATCCTCTCATGAGATGGGGGCTCCCCTGGTATTTATTGCCCTTGCTAGGCCAGAGGCAACCAAATCAGGCCAGACCAGTTGAGGATAGCAGATTTCCAAATGCACCTTAGTGAACCTGCCCGTTGATGATTTCATGTTCTTAGATTAGCTTTCAATTCCAGATTTTGTTTATTGAATTTAAATTACTTCAGCGGCTGTGGTGGGATTTGTGTCAGGGCATGGGACTTTGGGTTGCCAGCCCTGTGACATTAACACTGCACCACCATCTCCCCTACGTTGATGAATGTGACTACTGTGGTAATACCAGGTATTGCGGTACCTGAGAGGTGGATGACCATTGGCTGGACCCAGGAGTCTACCATTGGCTGATGTACATAGCTCCGCCCTGAGAGGCGGAGTATTAGAACCAATGCCATCCCAGCAGCCTTCACTTTCTGTATCGAAGCTGCTGGGGAAGAGTTCTAGCAGATTAGAGACGATTAGTATGACTCACCTTGTCTCGAGAGTAATTGATTGCGCACACCTACGTAAAGTGAAAGGCTGCTTTTTGGTGTTTGTGTAGCTGGTGGGGAAATTCACTCTTTGCCAACTGCCCTCCACCTCACCCCCAAGCTCACAATTTAACGGGTGGCCCAGTGTCCCACTCAGTGAAGGGATGCCAGGTTAAATATTCCCCAGGGTACAAACGCGGACATTTCCAGACCACCGTCACGTGGTTTCAGACTCCGATATTCCTTGATCACAAAAATAAAAGCAAACGACTGCAGATGTTGGGAATCTGAAACGAAAACAGAAAACACTGGACGGTCTCAGCAGGTCTGACAGTCTCCGTGGCGAGAGAAGGGAGCTAACGCTTCGAGTCTGGGTGACATGACTCTTCTTCGTCAAAACTCTTGATCACTTTTGATCGGATGACACTCTGACCTCACGGGTGCCTGACCATGTGACACCAGATCCGGGGAAAGGTGATCACATGACTTCCACGACGGTGCTTTTAGCCAATGACAATGAGGAACATTTATTCTCCCAATAACTCGAACCAAGAATGAACAACTCAACACCAACATTTGTAAATGAGTGCTTCATGGATGCATAAATATTACCGCACAGGAGACCATTCAGCATTCCTTGTGCTAATGTTATCCCCTTCCCTGCCTGCTACACTCCCGGATCCTTCCATATTCCTCCTCCCATTCCCTTTGAATTGAGGTTTACATCTCTGCCTAATAGTCGCACATGGTGAAGGATCTCATGGTCTAATAGCCTTCAGTTCAAAAATCTCCCTCCTCCCTTTCTGCCTGTTTCTTCCTCGAGAGTGCTCGAGTTTCAGTCCCGTGTTCCCTGTTCACTCACCGATAGTGTGAATATTTCACTGGATCAGTCCCCAGGTTCACGTCCCCCTTTCCCAGATGTTCCCCTCAAATCTCTTCACCTCTCCCCTTTACTGGTTCTTGTGCCCCCCCAGCCCCCTCACCCTCAGTCCTGCTGTTCCAGAATCTGGGAGCAATAGTGATCACAACATTCAGGCCAACCCATTAACCTCCCCCTGCCCCACCCCCACCAACCCCCCCCCTTCACTCCCTCCAGATGACTTCCCACCCCGCCTTAAATTCCTGGACCAACTTCTCCCTCCTCTCTGAAAGACATTATTCCCCAGTCACCTCTTGGTCCACTGGTCTCCTTCCTTTGCCCCCACTCTTGAGTAGCCGTACATCCGCCTCCTGCCCCCCCCCCCCCCCCCACCCCACCCACTACCACCCCTGATTTCAGAGCTTCCCTGGGAGCTGATAGAGTATCCTGATTCCTAACTCCCCAACCTTCCAGACGATATTTCCCTATGGGGTCACCAGGGCTGGACTGTAAGGGTGGGGGTAGTATCCCTGATTCTGAAAAACACGTGATCATCCCGGGATATTTCGGAAGTGTTGTGTTGGGCGCTCTGGATCCGTGTAACACATACAGGTCACCAACACTTGAAATAGTGCAACACTATTTTATTGAATCATTAACTGTTTAACATACTCTCACTGTGGGTTAATGCGATACTAGCTTTAGCTAAAGACCTTTGCCTTGTCCTAACCAGTCGATGCACTCAGCACATGGTGAATGTCTGTGTTGCAGGCTGTGAGCTCGATCCTCCGAGCTAGCTGCAACTCGAATGAGCGGGAACTCTCCTGTCCCCTGTCTTTATAGTACGTGTGCTCTAACTGGTGATTGGCTGCGGTGTTGTGTATGTTGATTGGTCCCACTGTGTGTCCATCAGTGTGTGTCTGCACCATGATATACTGGTGTATATTATGACAGGAAGGGCGGGAAAACCCTTCTGCCGGCAGTCACAATGAAATTCCCTTTTGCGTCACACTGTGCAGCAAATGTTATCAAACAACAACAACTTGCATTTATATAGCACCTTTCATTGTGGTTAGCCACTCACAGGAGCGATAATCACAGAAGCATCTTCAAGGATGAAAGACTGATGGAGAGATATAGAGAGGATATTCGAGAGCTGAGGGTCTGGGTAGCTGAAGACAGGAACATCAATGGGGAAGTCATTAAAATCATATTCATAAAACCAGAACTAAAGGTACACAGCGATGTCAGAGGGCAGGAAATCTGGAGGAGATTACCGAGGTAGAAATACATTTAAGACATTAGGAGTACATGTGCCAGTCACAGTACAGAATACAGGATTGCTACACATGCGACAGGGTGGGGAGGAGAGAGAGTCCAGAGAAATAATGACATGTAAAATACATCTGCTGATAATAATAATCTTTATGATTGTCACAAGTAGGATTACATTAACACTGCAATGACGTTACTGTGAAAATCCCCCAGTCGCCACATTCCGGCGCCTGTTCGGGTACACACAGGGAGAATTCAGAAATTCCAAATGACCTAATAGCACGTCTTTTGGGACTTGTGGGAGGAAACTGGAGCACCCGGAGGAAACCCACGCAGACACGGGGAGAGCGTGCAGACTCCGCACAGACAGTGACCCCAGCCGGGAATCGAACCTGGGACCCTGGAGCTGTGAAGCAACAGTGCTAACAACTATGCCGAGTTGACAATGATGATTATTATTTGCTCCAATGCAGTGCCAAAGGAGTGCCGCACTGCCCGAGGTTTAGTAGGGAAAGAGTGCTGCACTGTTGGTGATCCAGGACTGAGAGAGTGCTGTATTGTTGGAAGCTCTGTACTGGGGGAGTGTGGTAATGTCAAATGGTCAGTACTGAGATCGTGCTATGTACTGATTGGCGTCTGTGTCTTCCTACATCGCAGTGAGACTTGACAAAGTTGTCAATTGTTTACAAAGACCTTTGAGGTGACCTGAATGATGCTGAGGGAGTTGTCACGGCAAGTGCTTTCACCCTTCTGCGTCAAACCGTGGAGGAGGTATTACTGCCTGTTGGTAGAAAAAAACTTTCCCAGACACACCTTCCAGTCTCTCAATATAAGATTACGATAAACCCTGAAAGGGTCAGAAGTCTACTTCCCAAATAAGACAGCAATGCTCAGACTGTTACTGTGTATTATAATCTTCCAAATGACCTGCCACTACCTGCTTAATACTGGATTCCAGCTATTTCCCAATGGCAGACATTTATCCGGTTTAGTTTCCTGTTTTCTGTCTCACTCCTTTCACATCTGCTGCGACTTTTCCAGAATCTAGGGAATTTGGGAAGTTTACAACCAATGCATCTGCAGTCGCTTCTTTTAAGACATTAAAATTTACAATCGTGAGGAGCTAGGAACAGGTGGAGGTGCAAAGGGACTGAAGGCCCCTGTGCACAGGGCAGTGAAATGTGGTACCTGCTGGAGAGAAAATAATTTAAAAGGCTGATGCAGTGTTCTCTGAAAGGTAAATCATGTTTAACCAATCCATTGCAGTTCTGTGACGGAGTCACAATGTGCTGTGGATATATGGGAACCGATAGATGCTGCTGTACTTTTAAAAATTTAATTTAGAGTACCCAATTCATTTTTTTCCAATTACCGGGAAATTTAGCGTGGCCAATCCACCTACCCTGCACATCTTTGGGGTGTGGGGGCGAAACCCACGCAAACACGGGGAGAATGTGCAAACTGCACACGGACACTTTTCAGGTGCAAATAAGAATTATTTTACTTGTCTTACAATTGAGAGTCATTTTAAAGTCCAGCCGCCATATGGCTCACAAAGAGGCAATTTGTAGACAATTGAACTTTCAAACAATCACAGATAAAATTTACTTGCTTAGGCAAACAGCTCGACAATAACTTTTAAAGTCAAAGTCTGAAAATGAAATATGAATACAGGGAGACAGATAACGAATAGTCAGTCGACAAAGAGAGCGAGAGAGAGAGCTAATCTTCAGCTTCAAACCAAGTCCATCAACCAAACAACCAACTAACCTACCAAAAAATGGCGGGCGGAAACTCTTCAGTTATACTGTTTCATATCTGTGTTAAGCCATCTAATCACACCCCAATATAATCCTAATTGTTTTGGGTTAGACTCAAACGCATCTGATTTGGCGGCAAGCCGTCCATCTTTAATATGTAACATTACTTCTACATAGAACATAGAACATAGAACAATACAGCGCAGTACAGGCCCTTCGGCCCACGATGTTGCACCGAAACAAAAGCCATCTAACCTACACTATGCCATTATCATCCATATGTTTATCCAATAAACTTTTAAATGCCCTCAATGTTGGCGAGTTCACTACTGTAGCAGGTAGGGCATTCCACGGCCTCACTACTCTTTGCGTAAAGAACCTACCTCTGACCTCTGTCCTATATCTATTACCCCTCAGTTTAAAGTTATGTCCCCTCGTGCCAGCCATATCCATCCGCGGGAGAAGGCTCTCACTGTCCACCCTATCCAACCCCCTGATCATTTTGTATGCCTAAATAGTTTCATCTCTGCATACTTGTGTATGTTAAAGAATGCGATATTGTGCTTTATCAAGGCCAACAGAAACTGGTTTTATTCTGGCTTGGCTATTGTAACAATGGAGACTTCATGTTATCTTGTCATGCAATGCTGGACAATGACTTGAAAAATGTAAATCAAACTGTCTGTTTTAATCTAGCAAAGAAAATAATGCTGCTTCTATGAAATTGTTATGTTTCGAGAATGTTGGAATCAAGTACATTTGATTCGATGTTTTATAAACTGTCCATTTATAAAAAACAGCATAGTCTAGAATGTTTCAGCCTGTATAAGTTATGGAATGTGATTCAGGCTGTTATCACTAATGGCCCGAAATGAGAACAATAGAGCCTTTAAGTTACTGGGCTCTTGCCACCTCGTTGCCATGGATTCAGCCCTTGTCCTTGGAGAAATGTAGTGAAAAGTGTTTGTTTTATCAGACTTCTGTGTTACTTTAAAACTATGTACCTAAAAGTTGTGTTGGAGAAAATGATTAAATGAATTTGCAGAATATGTGTTTTTAATCCTTAACTTCAAACTGGGGCTTAATATTTATGCTTAAGCAGCTATCTTTGACCTATATTAGGTGTATTAGAAATACCTGGCTTCTACATTTAGGCAGGAATGTGGGGTTGACGTTACAATCAGATTAGCCACAATCTTATTGAATGGCGGAGCAGGCTCGAGGGGCCGAATGGCCTGCTCCTGATCCTAATTTGTATGTCAGCCTTTGTAATGTAAAGGAAGTTTTGTTGCAGTTATGCAGATCTCATCTGGAATAGTGTGTGCAGTTCTAGAGATCACATCTGGAGTGCAGTGCAGATTCACCAAGCTTCCAAAAGTTAGATTTCTAAAGAGTGATATCATAAAGTAGGCTTGAATTCCCTGGAATGCATGGGGTTCATTAAAAAAGGCTTTTCGGATTTTGAAAGAAATTTATACAGAAAGTTTTCAGGCTAGCAGGGGACGAGCAGAATTTAAATCGTAGCATATGCAACTGAGTGGAAGGCGGTTAAAAGTCAACCACATTGCTGTGGGTCTGGAGTCACGAATTGGACAGAGTGGGCAAGGATGGAAAGTTTCCTCCCCTGATCAGCAGCAGTGAATCAGAGGAGTTTTTACAATACGGCTAACTTTGTGGCCACCGTTACTGAGGCTAACTTTCCAATTCCAATTCTCTTCCCACATCTAGTGGTCACTTAGGCAGACTTCCGCCTGTTTCCATCGCCAGTAATTCCCGGAACAGGTGGCTGGTCTGCCGCCAGGGGCTTGTAGCTTGAGGGGCTCCACTCCACATCGAGAGTGGCTGACCAGGAGTCTCTCCCTCTCTTACCACCAGTGTGTTTGGCAGGATTTGCGGGTTGGCACACTCAAGCTGTTTGGCCGGGTTATGAATTCACCTTCCTTGGCCATCACGTCCTGGGGTGGGACTTGAACCCAAGGCTTACTGGCTCTGACATAGAGACGCTGTGCATTGGGCCACAAGACCTCCCTAACTTCTTTCATTCCAGGTTTCTTTAATTAACTCAACTCAATTTCGATTTGATGGGCTTTGAACTCAGAGCATTAGTCCAGATCTCTGCATTGCTCGTCTTACTAACATAGTCACTATACCGCCAATTTTGAGAGTTCAATGTCTTCCTGTACCCATATTCCTGGAGCCCTTCCAGTAAACCTCATCGAGCCAGAAGGAAAAGACAGTTCAAAATCCCAGTAAAAATCGGCAGCACTAGTTATACTAGCTGGTTTAGCTCACTGGGCTAAATCGCTGGCTACCAAGGCAGGCCAGTAGCACGGTTCAATTCCCGTACCAGCCTCCCCGAACAGGCGCCGGAATGTGGCGACTAGGGTCTTTTCACAGTAACTTCATTTGAAGCCTACTTGTGACAATAAGCGATTTTCATTTTTCATTCATTTCATTATACTGGAGTTCCATTGAAGGGATACAAGAGTAGTTTGGACAAGTTTTACTGGTATCTTTCATTTCCAAGTTTTGCTGGTTGTTCCCTTGCCCACTCCAGGCCCAGAGTCACCAGAATACCCCAGTGGGCTGGGTACCCACTTGGTGAAATCTCTGACAGCGCAGCACTCCCTCAGTATTGCACTGAAGCATTTTAGCTCAAAGGGTTCTACTCTTCTTGATCCTGTGCTCGAAATCTCTGAGTGATGCTTCGGATGGCTGACACCTCGACCTCGGACCTGTCCCTGCTTCACAGAGTTAAATGATGAATCTTGTGTCTTGCAGAAGAAGCTCATACTGAAAGGATCCATCGACATTTCCAAGATCAAATGTGTGGAGATTGTGTTGAGTGATATCAGCTTCCCTTGCACTTACAAGTACCCGTTCCAGGTAAGATGATGCCAATTATCCTTTATTGGGGCACTTTAACTGGGCTGCTTCACAATCCAACTGGGCCTCAAGTGCACCTTGGTTCGAACTTCCCTCCAAGAAGGTTTCTGTTACAAGCAATTCTTTACAAAAGGGCTGATTTTAACCCGTTACCTCCCCCCCCCCCCCCCCCCCCCCCCCCCACACACACACACACCATCGTTGACCAGCAGCAATGGCTGGATGGGTAACACAACCAGTGAGAACAAGGGGGAGTGGGTATAGTTACGATTGTGAGGGAGGGGGAAAGGGTAAAGGTGGAAAGGGAAAGGGGGAGAATATGGGGATAGGAAGGTCTGGATGGCCGCAGGCCATTTTTATTTGCTTGAGTTCAGGCATGGGAAGGACGCCCATTACATCCTAATTTTAAATGGCAAATCACATCCCATTGACCTCATTTTAACTGCTGGGCCCACTAAGGCCCACTCAGACCAGGACCAAAAGTGAAAGTGAATCCAGTCGGTTCTGCTCCAGTTTCTTTATTCATTCCTGTATGTAAGCATAACTGGCAAGGCCAACAATTATTGCCCTTTCCTAATTGCCCCTTGAGAGGCTGGTGGTGAGCTGCCTGATTGAACCGCCACACAAAAACACAAGAATTAGGAGTAGGCCATTCAGCCCCTCGAGCCTGCTCCACCATCCAATAAGATCATGGCTTATCTTACTGTGGCCTTAACTTCACTTTCTTGCTTCCCTCCTCGTAACCCTTGACTCCCTTAATTGTAGATCAAAAACCTGTCTATATTCAATGACCCAGCCTCCACTGCTCTCTGCGGAGTGCGATTCCCAAGATTTTCAAACAGAATTCCTCCTCATTTCCTTCATAAATGGGAGACGCCTTGGGCAAAATCTAACTGCTGCGAACGCGGCCGGCAAACATCGCGAGAGGCTTCTCTCTCGGGACTTACACCGGCTCACTACTCCTCGCGAGATCTATTGCGATCTCGAGACTCGTCGCGATCTGGATCCTTCCCACAACGGGCAAGACCCAAATCTGCATTTGTGCACTCGCCACATCTAACCAGCGCCCAGGATCAAATCCCCTCGCCGAGGAGACCCCAGCCAGGTGCTGTTTAGCACTTGTCTCCACAAATGGGTACCAGGTGGACCAGCACTTGGTGGGGGGGAGGGTTTCGCAGGCGATCGGGGGCCCCTGGCTGATCGGGTCCTGGGCAGGGTGCTGCCCATGGCTCCCCTGATGCCACCTGGGCACACTGGCAGTGCCCCCCGGGTGCCCAGGGACTGGTTTAGCACAGGGCTAAATCGCTGTCTTTGAAAGCAGACCAAAGCAGGCCAGCAGCACGGGTTCAATTCCCCGTACCAGCCTCCCCGAACAGGCGCCGGAATGTGGCGACTAGGGGCTTGTCGCAGTAACTTCATTTGAAGCCTACTTGTGACAATAACCGATTTTCATTTCATTTCAGAGGCCACGGTGGGGATGGGGGTGGGGTTGTGGGGGGGGCGGTCTCGAGATCTGGGTGCTGCTTAAAAATGGCCTCCCGATTTCATCCTGCACTGTCGAGCAGAGCCCGTTGTGCAGGAAATGGGACTGTGTGCGGTCTCGACTGGGCATTCCTCACTGAGGCAACAAAATGAAGCAGAGGCCTACTGGCGCTGGGAATCTCCCAGCTAAACACTCCCGACACGGGAATCTCCCAGCTAAACGCTCCCGACACGGGTATCTCCCAGCTAAACACTCCCAACACTGGAATCTCCCAGATAAACACTCCCGACACGGGAATCTCCCAGCTAAACACTACCGACATGGGAATCTCCCAGCTAAACACTCCCGACACGGGAATCTCCCAGCGAATCACTCCCGACACGGAAATCTCCCAGCTAAACACTCCCAACACGGGAATCTCCCAGATAAACACTCCCAACACGGGAATCTCCCAGCTAAACACTCCCTACATGGGAATCTCCCAGCTAAACACTCCCTACTTGGGAATCTCCCAGATAAACAATCCCGACACGGGAATCTCCCAGATAAACACTCCCGACACGAGAATCTCCCAGATAAACAATCCCGACACGGGAATCTCCCAGATAAACACTCCCGACACGGGAATCTCCCAGATAAACACTCCCGACATGGGAATCTCCCAGCTAAACACTCCCGACATGGGAATCTCCCAGCTAAACACTGCCTACATGGGAATCTCCCAGATAAACACTCCCTACATGGGAATAGAACAAAGAACAAAGAACAAAGAAATGTACAGCACAGGAACAGGCCCTTCGGCCCTCCAAGCCCGTGCCGACCATGCTGCCCGACTAAACTACAATCTTCTACACTTCCTGGGTCCGTATCCCTCTATTCCCATCCTATTCATGTATTTGTCAAGATGCCCCTCAAATGTCACTATCGTCCCTGCTTCCACCACCTCCTCCGGTAGCGAGTTCTAGGCACCCACTACCCTCTGCGTGAAAAACTTGCCTCGTACATCTACTCTAAACCTAACCCCTCTCACCTTAAACCTATGCCCCTTAGTAATTGACCCCTATACCCTGGGGAAAAGCCTCTGACTATCCACTCTGTCTATGCCCCTCATAATTTTGTATACCTCTATCAGGTCGCCCCTCAACCTCCTTTGTTCCAGTGAGAACAAACCGAGTTTATTTAACCGCTCCTCATAGCTAATGCCCTCCATACCAGGCAACATTCTGGTAAATCTCTTCTGCACCCTCTCTAAAGCCTCCACATCCTTCTGGTAGTGTGGCGACCAGAATTGAACACTATACTCCAAGTGTGGCCTAACTAAGGTTCTATACAGCTGCAACATGACTTGCCAATTCTTATACTCAATGCTCCGGCCAATGAAGGCAAGCATGCCATATGCCTTCTTGACTACCTTCTCCACCTGTGTTGCCCCTTTCAATGACCTGTGGACCTGTACTCCTAGATCTCTTTGACTTTCAATACTCTTGAGGGTTCTCCCATTCACTGTATATTCCCTACCTGCATTAGACCTTCCAAAATGCATTACCTCACATTTGTCCGGATTAAGCTCCATCTGCCATCTCTCCACCCAAGTCTCCAAACAATCTAAATCCTGCTGTATCCTCTGACAGTCCTCATCGCTATCCGCAATTCCACCAACCTTTGTGTCGTCTGCAAACGAGAATCACCCAGCTAAACACACCCCGACATGGGAATCTCCCAGGTAAACACTCCCGACACGGAAATCTCCCAGCTGAACACTCCCGACATGGGAATCTCCCAGCTAAGCATTCCCGACATGGGAATCTCCCAGCGAAACACTCCCGACATGGGAATCTCCCAGCTAACACGGGAATCTACCAGCTAAACGCTCCCGACATGGGAATCTCCCAGCTAAACACTCCCGACAATGGAATCCCCCAGATAAACACACCCGACATGGGAATCTCCCAGCTAAACACTCCTGACATGGGAATCTCCCAGCTAAACACTCCTGACATGGGAATCTCCCAGATAAACACACCCAACATGGATATCTCCCAGCTAATCGCTCCCGACATGGGAATCTCCAAGCTAAACGCTCTCGACACGGGAAACTCCCAGCTAAACACTCCCAACATGGGAATCTCCCAGCTAAACACACCTGACATGGGAATCTCCCAGCTAAACGCTCTCTCCATGGGAATCTCCCAGCTATACGCTCCCGACATGGGAATCTCCCAGCTAAACGCGCTCGACACGGGAATCTCCCAGCTAAACGCTCTCGACACCGGAATCTCCCAGCTCAACGCTCCCGACATGGGAATCTCCCAGATAAACGCTCCCGACACAGGAATCTCCCTGCTATACGCTCCCGACACAGGAATCTCCCAGTTAAATACTCACGACACGGGAATCTCCCAGCTAAACGCTCCTGACACGGGAATCTCCCAGCTAAACACTCCCGACATGGGAATCTCCCAGCTAAATGCTCCCGACGTGGGGATCTCCCAGTTAAATGCTCCCGACACGGGAATCTCCCAGCTAAACACACCCCGACATGGGAATCTCCAGCTAAATGCTCCCGACACGGGAATCTCCCAGCGAAACGCTCCCGACATGGGAATCTCCCAGCTAAACACTCCCGACAGGGGAATCTCCCAACTAAACACTCCAGTCATGGGAATCTCCCAGCTAAACACTCCCGACACGGGAATCTCCCAGCTAAACGCTCCCGACACGGGAATCTCCCAGCTAAACACTCCCAACACGGGAATCTCCCAGATAAACACTCCCAACACGGGAATCTCCCGGATAAACACTCCCGACACGGGAATATCCCAGCTAAACACTCCCGACATGGGAATCTCCCAGCTAAACACTCCCGACAGGGGAATCTCCCAACTAAACACTCCCGACACGGGAAACACCCAGCTAAACGCTCCCGACATGGGAATCTCCCAGATAAACGCTCCCTACACGGGAATCTCCCAGCTAAACACACCCCGACATGGGAATCTCCCAGCTAAACACTCCCGACACGGGAATCTCCCAGCTGAACACTCCCGACACGGGAATCTCCCAGCTAAACACTCCCAACACGGGAATCTCCCAGATAAACACTCCCAACACGGGAATCTCCCAGATAAACACTCCCGACACGGGAATCTCCCAGCGAAACACTCCCGACATGGGAATCTCCCAGCTAACACTCCCGACACGGGAATCTCCCAGCTAAACACTCCCAACATGGGAATCTCCCAGCTAAATGCTCCCGACATGGGAATCTCCCAGATAAACACTCCCGACATGGGAATCTCCCAGCTAAATGCTCCCGACATGGGAATCTCCCAGATAAACACACCCCGACATGGGAATCTCCCAGTTAAATGCTCCCGACACGGGAATCTCCCAGCTAAACACACCCCGACATGGGAATCTCCCAGCTAAATGCTCCCGACACGGGAATCTCCCAGCTCAACACTCCAGTCATGGGAATCTCCCAGCTAAACACTCCCAACACGGGAATCTCGCAGCTAAACACTCCCGACACGGGAATCTCCCAGCTAAACGCTCCCGACACGGGAATCTCCCAGCTAAACACTCCCAACACGGGAATCTCCCAGATAAACACTCCCGACACGGGAATCTCCCAGCTAAACACTCCAGTCATGGGAATCTCCCAACTAAACACTCCCGACACGGGAAACTCCCAGCTAAACGCTCCCGACACGGGAATCTCCCAGATAAACACTCCCTACATGGGAATCTCCCAGCTAAACACTCCCGACACGGGAATCTCCCAGCTAAACACTCCCGACATGGGAAACTCCGAGCTAAACACTCCCGACACGGGAATCTACCAGCTAAACGCTCCCGACATGGGAATCTCCCAGCTAAACACTCCCGACAGGGGAATCTCCCAGCTAAACACTCCCGACACGGGAATCTCCCAGCTAAACACTCCCGACACGGGAATCTCCCAGCTAAACACTCCCGACAGGGGAATCTCCCAACTAAACACTCCCGACATGGGAATCTCCCAGCTAAACACTCCCGACACGGGAATCTCACAGCTAAACACTCCCGACATGGGAATCTCCCAGCTAAACGCTCCCGACATGGGAATCTCCCAGCTAAACACTCCCGACAATGGAATCTCCCAGCTAAACACTCCCGACAGGGGAATCTCCCAACTAAACACTCCCGACATGGGAATCTCCCAGCTAAACACTCCCGACACGGGAATCTCCCAGCTAAACGCTCCCGACATGGGAATCTCCCAGCTAAACACTCCCGACAATGGAATCTCCCAGATAAACACACCCGACATGGGAATCTCCCAGCTAAACACTCCCGACATGGGAATCTCCCAGATAAACACACCCAACATGGATATCTCCCAGCTAAACGCTCCCGACATGGGACTCTCCCAGCTAAACGCTCTCGACACTGGAATCTCCCAGCTAAACACTCCCGACATGGGAAACTCCCAGCTAAACACTCCCTACACGGGAATCTCCCAGCTAAACACACCTGACATGGGAATCTCCCAGCTAAACGCTCTCACCATGGGAATCTCCCAGCTAAACGCTCCCGACATGGGAATCTCCCAGCTAAACGCTCTCCCCACCGGAATCTCCCAGCTAAACGCGCTCAACACGGGAATCTCCCAGCTAAACGCTCTCGACACCGGAATCTCCCAGCTAAACGCTCCCGACATGGGAATCTCCCAGATAAACGCTCCCGACACAGGAATCTCCCTGCTATACGCTCCCGACACTGGAATCTCCCAGCTAAACACTCCCGACACGGGAATCTCCCAGCTAAACGCTCCCGACACGGGAATCTCCCAGCTAAACACTCTCGACATGGGAATCTCCCAGATAAACGCTCCCGACACGGGAATCTCCCAGCTAAGCATTCCCGACATGGGAAACTCCGAGCTAAACACTCCCGACATGGGAATCTCCCAGCTAAACACTCCCGACACGGGAATCTACCAGTTAAACGCTCCCGACATGGGAATCTCCCAGCTAAACACTCCCGACAGGGGAATCTCCCAACTAAACACTCCCGACATGGGAATCTCCCAGCTAAACGCTCCCAACATGGGAATCTCCCAGCTAAACACTCCCGACATGGGAATCTCCCAGATAAACACACCCAACATGGATATCTCCCAGCTAAACGCTCCCGACATGGGAATCTCCCAGCTAAACGCTCTCGACACGGGAATCTCCCAGCTAAACACACCTGACATGGGAATCTCCCAGCTAAACACTCCCGACATGGGAATCTCCCAGATAAACGCTCTCTCCATGGGAATCTCCCAGCTAAACGCTCCCGACATGGGAATCTCCCAGCTAAACGCTCCCGACCTGGGAATCTCCCAGATAAATGCTCCCGTCACGGGAATCTCCCAACTAAACACTCTCTCCACGAGAATCTCCCAGCTAAACGTTCTCTTCACGGGAATCTCCCAGCTAAATGCTCCTGACACGGGAATCTCCCAGCTAAACACTCCCGACATGGGAATCTCCCAGCTAAACGCTCCCGACACGGGAATCTCCCAGCTAAACACTCCCGACACGGGAATCTCCCAGCTAAACACTCACGACATGGGAATCTCCCAGCTAAACACTCCCGACATGGGAATCTCCCAGCTAAACGCTCCCGACAGGGGAATCTCCCAACTAAACACTCCCGACACGGGAATTTCCCAACTAAACGCTCTCGACACGGGAATCTCCCAGCTAAACACTCCCGACACGGGAATCTCCCAGCTAAACACTCCCGACATGGGAATCTCCCAGATAAACACTCCCGACACGGGAATTTCCCAACTAAACGCTCTCGACATGGGAATCTCCCAGCTAAACACTCCCGACACGGGAATCTCCCAGATAAACACTCCCGACATGGGAAACTCCCTGATAAACACTCCCGACATGGGAAACTCCCATGTAAACATTCCCTACACGGGAATCTCCCAGCTAAACACTCCCGACACGGGAATTTCCCAACTAAACACTCTCTCCACGGGAATCTCCCAGCTAAACGCTATCTCCATCGGAATCTCCCAGCTAAACACTCTCTCCACGGGAATCTCCCAGCTAAACACTCCCAACTCGGGAATCTCTTTCATTTCTGTTAAATCGCGCCCCTTACTTTAAACGGTGTTCCCTCTTTCTAGATTCTTCTATGAAGGGAAAGATCCTATCATCATCCACCCTGTCGAGCCCCTCTTGATTTTATGCATTCTGTAGGTTCATGTTTCATTCTTTTAACCTCCAAAGAGCGTAGGCCCAACTTTTCCCCATGAGATGGTCCTTTCATTCCAGGAATCAATCTCACCAATCGCCTCTGAATTGCCTCTAAGGCAAGCATGTCCGTCCTGTGGGCAGCATGGTAGCACAGTGGATAGCACTGTGGCTTCACAGCGCCAGGGTCCCAGGTTCAATTCCCGGCTGGGTCACTGTCTGTGCGGAGTCTGCACGTTCTCCCCGTGTGTGCGTGGGTTTTCTCCGGGTGCTCCGGTTTCCTCCCACTGTCCAAAGACGTGCAGGTTACGTGGATTGGCCACGCTAAATTGCCCTTAGTGACCAAAAGGTTAGGAGGGGTTACTGGGTTACGGGGATAGGGTGGAAGTGAGGGCTTAAGTGGGTCGGTGCTGATTCGATGGGCCGAATGGCCTCCTTCTGCACTGTATGTTCTATAAGCTGACCAAAACTATGGGCAGAGCCATGTGGACGTGACAGGGGTCAAGGCCATTGGCTGGAGAGCTGGCAAGAGCCCCGCATTGCCTCTTTTCCACTCCATCTTGTGCCACTCCAGGCCAACCTTTCCTCGGGTTCATGGACCCCAGGCGGAGGTCCTGCCCACCAGGAGCCGCTGGCCAACCGGGACCAGCGGCTCTTCTCTACTCTCCAGCCCCTCTGGGGAGGCGGGGTTCGCCGTGAGCACGCCACCCACCCGAGGCCTCGCACTGAGGTGGGGTCCACCTGAATGGTCCTGGGAAGTGGTTCGGGGTGAGGGGGATGCCACTGGAGAATCTAATGCCAGGTCCCTCAATCAGGCACTGCCTCTCACCCCTACACCGGGAGGCTTCCAGCAACACGGCACTGGTTTGCTTGCCATGCACCACTCATGCCCAGTACCCCCCCTGCTGCTAGGTTAAAACCAGCGCCGATGGGTTGAGGCCCTTCAGTGGGCATCACTTCCTTACTTAACAGCCCCAACTGGCGGCAGGGTAGGAAGGCCATTCATGGGCCTTCCTGCCACGGAGTTTACCGCGGTGGAGGCAGGAACATGGTCAGTGCTACACCGGCCACCCTCCCGCCCAATTAAATGCCCCTGTTACCAAACCACCACGTGAGTTGGCACATAATTCCACCCTGTATGCAGTACTCCAAGTGTGGTCTCACCAATGCCATCTACAGCTGTAGCACGGCCTTGCAATAACAGCCGACATTACTTTTGCCTATTCAGTACTTGTACCTGCTGCAACATTCTGCAGTCTCTCTCCATTTCAATAATATTCCGCTTTTCTATTCTTCCTGCCAAAGGGGACAATCTCACAATTTCCCTCCTTATAATCCATCTGCCAAATTTTTGTACACTCACTTAAGATCTTCTCTATGTCTATACCTATGCAATTTACATTGTGTATCTATCGTATGTCTTATGTTTTTCATGTATAGAATGATCTGTCCGGACTGTACGCAGAACAATACCTTTCACCGTACCTCGGTACACGTGACAATAAACCCAAATCCAGATATCTGTATCACCTAGCAAATTCTTTGTATCCTCCTCACAACTTTCCTTCCAACCTATCTTCGAATCGTCCACAAATGTGGCGACAATGTAGCCAATTCCCTTGTCATTAGTATCGGTCGTGCGAGGCCTCAGCACTGATCCATGCGACACCCCAGTATTTGCCAACCTGAATTCATCCCGGCTCAGTCAGTAGCTTCTGTTCGAAAGGCAATCAGAGTGGCGGCACGGCGGCACAGTGGTCAGCACTGCTGCCTCCCGGCGGCGAGGTCCCAGGTTCGATCCCGACCCCGGGTCACTGTCCGTGTGGAGTTTGCGCATTCTCCCCGGGCCTGCGTGGGTCTCACTCCCACGACCCAAAGATGTGCAGGGAGGTGGATTGGCCACGCTAAATTGCCTCTTAATTGGGGAAAATATAATTGGGTACTCTAAATTTATTTACAAAAAAGGAAAAAAAGAAAGCCAATCAGGAGAAAGGTCTTTACCCAGATAGCGGGAGAATGTGCACCCGCTACCACAGGGAGTGGTTGAGGCTGTTATGGGGACACTGAGGGAGAATAGAAGGACATGTTGATGGCATTTGATGTGGAGGTATAGGAGGCTTATGTGGAGCATATATACTGGCAAAGATTAGCTGGGCCTGTTGGCCTGTTTTTTGTGCGGTAAACACTTTGTGATACTTTGGAGGTAATGCATTGCATGTGAAGCACTTTGGCACTTCCTGAGGTTGTGAAAGGTTCTGTACAAATGCGAGAATTTTCTACCTGCTCATTTATTTTGCAAATGTGGCCACAATAATCTCCGCCAAGGAAACCAAGAAAGCAGGCTGATATTTATATTTGAAAACTGCATCAGGTCTGACGGAAGGTTTTGATTGCTGTGGTTCCCAACTTGACCTGTGAGGCACGATCAATTGAACAAAGACTAGAGTTGGATACAACTGAGGCTTTATTGCTCTAAGATGTGTGGCCTCCCACAGCAGATGGCGAAATGGCTGCTGAATGGAGGACACGCATATTTATACTCCGCCTACTGGGCGGAGCCAGCAGGCAGGGACTACCGGCGAACCTGTAGTACAGGTCCTACCTTACATCCCCTAATACAGGTGCAACAGTGGTTTACCACAGCCTGGTACAGAACTATACAGGTTTAGTTGCTCCCGAAATAGTTACGGATGAGGAGAGGCCATTCGACCCATCTTCACTCATCCGTCTGTAGATTCTAACACTGGCCCATTGAGATGAGCAAATTGCTTCCTCAATGAGTCGCGAGGTTTCCCTTCCATTCCTTTATGTGGAAGCTTGTTCCCCACATTTCACAGTGGAATGCCATGATCGTACAGTGGTTAGTACTCTGTGTTGTGCCCACAACAACCTCGGTTCGAACCCAAGTCACGACTGTAGAATTTGCACTGCCCAGTGTATTTGGGCGATGCGGTGGCACGGCGGTTAGCACTGCTGCCTCACGGCCCAGGGACCCGGGTTCGATTCTGGCCTTGAGTGACTGTGCGGAGTCTGCACGTTCTCCCCGTGCCTGCGTGTGTTTCCTCCGGGTGCTCCGCTTTCCTCCCACAGTCCAAAGATGTGCAGCGTGGGCTCATGGTGATACGGCGGGGGGAGTGGGCCTCGGTAAGATGCTCTTTCAGAGGGTTCGTACGGTCCCACTGGGCCGATTAGCCTATTTCTGCGCTGCCTGCATTCTGTGGAGCATTATTCACACAGAGTGATCAATTTCTTAATGTCAGTCACAAAGTTGTTGGGAAACTCTTTCAACCCTGTGCCTGTACAGGTTAGCACAGTTGCATAGTGGTTAGCACAGTTGCTTCACAGCTCCAGGGTCCCAGATTCGATTCCCGGGTTGGGTCACTGTCTGTGCGGAGTTTGCACGTTCTCCCCGTGTCTGCGTGGGTTTCCTCCGGGTGCTCCGGTTTCCTCCCACAGTCCAAAGATGTGCAGGTTAGGTAGATTGGCCGTGGTAAATTGCCCTTAGTGTCCAAAATTGCCCTTAGTGTTGGGTCGGGTTACTGGGTTATGGGGATAGGGTGGAGGTGTTGACCTTGGGTAGGGTGCTCTTTCCAAGAGCCGGTGCAGACTCGATGGGCCGAATGGCCTCCTTCCGCACTATAAATCCTATGGTTCTATGATTCCATGTACTGCCCAAACCGAGTTATTTTCCTGCAGTTTAATTTAAATAAATATCCTGAGGGACCGTTCTCTGTACCTTGAATAGTCTGGTATTCCTTTGCAAGATCACTTCCCAGAAGCCTTCCCGCTGGAAAGCTCAAATCTCTCCTGATGCCTTGGAATTCTGGCACTGGCCAAACACGCCAGGCTCTGACGATTATGCTCCCGGCCTGTCTCCGCTCTGCCTCTTCACTTGGTGACAGAGATAGACACATATTTAAAGTTTGGTCTGATTCGAGCACTGTATCGTTGTGCTCATTGACTATGTCGCTCAACATTCTGCAGCCTCTGTCACTTATGCTCTCTGTTGGTTGGATGTGTTCAGGGCTGAACTGACTTAGACTCGGTTCCCTTTCAATATTCATAGAATCATAGAATTTACAGTGCAGAAGGAGGCCATTCGGCCTATCGAGTCTGCACCGGCTCTTGGAAAGAACACCCTACTTAAGCCCACACCTCCACCCCATTCCCGTAACCCAGTAACCCCAGCTAACCTTTTTTGAACACCAAGGGCAATTTAGCACGGCCATTCCACCTATCCTGGCACATCTTTGGACTGTGGGAGGAAACCGGAGCACCCGGAGGAAACCCACGCAGACACGGGGAGAACGTGCAGACTCCGCACAGACAGTGAACCCAAGCCGGGAATCGAACCTGGGAACCTGGAGCTGTGAAGCAACTGTGCTAACCACTGTGCTACCGCGCTGCCTCAGCACTTTGAACACAATTCATGGAGTTTCCCAGTTTTCCTCCCAATAGAGAAAAAAGGAGCCAATCAGACTCCTGAAGCGTTTACGGCTTTCGGTCAGAATGTTGTTCTGTGCAGGAAGGGCGTTGAGAGGCGTGGGGAGACAGCTGGACTGTGACAGTGAGGTAAAGTAGGGCTTTCAAAAACTTCGAGCCACAGAGCCCCCAATAACCTCATAAGGGCATCGGGGCCCCGTTTTGCCATGAATTAGGTCCGAACACAGAAATTAAATGTAAACAAGTCTTTTCTAGTTAAATCTAAACCTATCTTTGGAATTAGGAAGAGGCACGCAGTCACAACTACATTCACCAGATACACGTCCCCCTCACATTAACCCCTGGCCAAGCCTCCCTCCCACGGACCCTTAACATTAACCCCGGGAAGTTAAATCCACTAGAGTGGGTAATAATTTAGAAGTTACATGATTTTAATAAACAAAGTCTTGGGCACGTTTAGTGGGTACCCTGGCATCCGGATGCCTTGACACTGCTCGTCTGGCAACCTGTCAGAGCCCTGCCAGCCTGTGCCACCTGGGCACTCTGGTAGTGCCAAGGTTCCAGGCTGGCAGTGCCAAGGTGCCTGGGTGGCAGCAGGAATGCCAGGGTACCACACCACCCAGAGCCCGACTACCCAGCCCCCCCCCCCCCACCTACCCCCCGCCCCCCCCCCCCCCCCCCCCCCCCCCCCCCCCCCCCCCCAGGTGTCGTTACACATGGTTTGTGTGGACCAGTGCTGAACGGCAGCAGGCCGAGGTCTCCCAGGCGCGGATGTTCGTTCCCGGGACTCAGGAGCATTAAGCGCCGACATATTTAGGTGAGCTTAACTGCTCACTTAAGTATGCAAATCTGGATCACGCCCAATGCCTCCTTCTCCGTAATATGTACACTTCTCAAGCCTTCACTATTTATTTCCCCAAGTTCCCTAACATCCATGCCTTTCTCTACTGATGAGAAATATTCATTTAGGATCTCATCCATCTCTTGTGGATCTGCCCATAGATGACCTTGTAGATCCTTAGGAGGCCCTACTCTCTTCCTCGGTATTCTTTAGCCCTTTATGTATTTGTAGAAGCTCTTTGGATTCTCCTTTGCTTTATCTGCCAAAGCAATCTCATATCTCCTTTTTGCCCTCCTGATTTCTCCCTTAACTCTACTCCGACAACCTCTATACTCTTCGAGGGTTTCTCTCACTCATCCCTTTCTCTCACACTCATCTCTCCCTCTCTGGCGCACACAATCATCCCCCCCCCACACACACTCACCCCTCTCTCTCTCTCACGCACACACTCACCCCTCTCTCTCTCTCTTGCACACACACATACCAACCCCACACACACTCACCCCTTTCTCCCTCTCTCACACACACTCACCCCTTTCTCCCTCTCGCACACACACACACTCACCCCTCTCTCTCTTGCACGCACACACCCACCCCACACACTCAACCCTTTCTCTCTCACACACCTCTCTCTCTCACACACACACACTCACTCCTCTCTCTCTCTCACGCACACACTCACCCCTCTCTCTCGCTCTTGCACACACACATACCAACCCCACACACACTCACCCCTTTCTCCCTCTCTCACACACACTCACCCCTTTCTCCCTCTCGCACACACACACACTCACCCCTCTCTCTCTTGCACGCACACACCCACCCCACACACTCAACCCTTTCTCTCTCACACACCTCTCTCTCTCACACACACACACACCCCTCTCTCTCTCACACACCCCTCTCTCTCTCACACACACACACACCCCTCTCTCTCTCACACACACCTCTCTCTCTCACACACACACACACACCCCTCTCCCTCTCTCACACACACCCTTCTCTCTCTCTTGCACACACACACCCACCCCACACACTCAACCCTTTCTCTCTCACACGCCTCTCTCTCTCACACACACACACACCCTTCTCTCTCTCTCACACACACACACTCATCCCTCTCTCTCTCTCTCTCACATGGACACACGTCATCCTCTCTCTCACACACACACCACTGCGAGGGCTATACGCTCCATCGGTCTCTCACACGTACACTCACCCCGGTCTCATACACACCTCCCGAGGCCTGTTAGTGCTTCTCACCGTCTCCTTTTGCTGCCGGCTCCATTTCCAGGATCAATCCTTACTGTTGGTTGTGGGCTTTTCCGCCCGAGCAACAGCGAGATGCAATAAGTCAAATGGACCAATCAGAGAAACGCCTCTCTGATCACTGGATGCTGATAGGCTGACTAGTCAGAGGCGGTGCTTCTTGAACCAGTCCCCGAGGTGTAGGTACACCCACAGTGCTGTTAGAGAGAGAGTTCCATGGTTTTGACCCAGCGACAGTGAAGCAACGGCTGATATATTTCCAATTCAGGGTGGCGTGTGACCTGGGGGAACCCGCAGCCACGCACCTGCTGTCCTTACCTCTCGGGGCAGTAGAGGTGGAGGTTTGAAAGGTGCTTAGTTCAAATTTTAAGACTAACAGGAGGAGAGTGTGAAGGCAAAAGGGCCATTTTGGGGATGGCAGTCTTTTAACAATGGAGTGGCACAGGGATCAGTGTGGGAATATATGGGGCGGGATTCTCCGGAAACCGGCGGGGTGGGCACTCCTGCGCGAAGGAGTGGTGTGAACCACTCTGCCGACGGGCCGCCCCGAGGGTGCGGAATCCTCCGCACCTTCAGGGGCTAGGCCGGCGGCGGAGAGGTTTGCGCCCCGCCAGCCGGCGTGGAAGGGGCTTGGCGCCACGCCAACCGGCACCGAAGGGCCGCTGCCGGCCGGCGCTAGTTGGCGCATGCGCAGGAGCACCAGCGTGTGCTGGCATCATCCCAGCGTATATGCAGGGAGGGGTTCATCTCCGCGTCGGCCATTGCAGACTGTTACAGCTGGTGCGGAGGAATAGAGCGCCCCCACGGCACAGGCTCGCCCGCGGATCGGTGGGCTCCGATCGCCGGCCAGGCCACCATGGGTGCACCCGCCGAGGCCAGATCCCCCCGCGCCCACTCGAGGACCCCGGAGGCCGCCCGCGGAGCCAGGTTCCGCCGGTAAGTACCTGTCGTAACATACGCCGGCGAGACCGGCCTAAAACGGGCGGCCACTCGGCCCATTGTGGGCCGGAGAATCGCCGGGGGGGGGGGCCCGCTGCTAGCGGCCGCCGACCGGCGCGGCACGATTCCTGCCCCCGCCAAATCCCCGGCACCGGAGAATTCGGCAGCTGGCGGGGGGCGGGATTCATGCCGCCCCCCCCCCCCGGCGATTCTCCGACCCGGCGGGGAGTCGGAGTATCCCGCCCATGGTAGCTACATTTGCTGATGGCACAATGATGGCACAAAGTGTCAGGAGGACATAAAGATCTTTACAGAGGGATTTAGATCGGCTAAGTGAGTGGTCAAAGATTTGACAGATGGAGTATAAGGTGAGAAAATGTGAACTTGTTCACCTTGGCAGGAAGAATAGAGAAGCAGCACATTATTTAAATGTGGAGAGATTGCAAACTCTACATTACAGAGGGATCTGGGTGTCCTGGAGCATGAAATGTTTGTCTGAGGTACAGCAAGCGATTCGGAAAGAAACATAATGTGAAGTGATTATTGCAAGGAGAATGGAATATAAAAGTAGGGGAGCGTTACAGCTGTGCAGGACATTGGGGCGACCACATCTCGGTCCTTTGTACAATTTTGGCCTCCTTACTTCAGGAAGGGTACACTTGCATCAGAAGCAATTCAGAGAAGGTTCACTTGGCCGATACCCATTGAAGTTTGGAAGACTGAGAGGTGATTATATCGCAATATATAATTCCTGAGGGTACTGACGGAGTGGGCTGTGAGAAAACGTTTTGCCTTGTGGAAGAATCCAGAATCAGGGGGTCACAGTTTAAACAAGACAGAGGTCAGGATAAATGTTCTCCCCCTCCGAGGTTTGTTTGTCTCTGGAATCCTCTTCTCGAAAGAGCAGTGGAGGCTCGATCGTTCCGAGTTTTGGTATGGTATGTCGGCTTTCATAGCGAGAGGATTCGAGTACAGGAGCAGGGGTGTCTTTCTGCAATTATACAGGGCCTTGGTGAGACCACACCTGAAATATTGTGTGCAGTTAGTGGTCTCCTTACTTGAGGAAGGATGTTCTTGCTCTGGAGGGAATGCAGCGAAGGTTTACCAGACTGATTCCCGGGATGGCAGGACTGGTGTACGAGGAGAGATTGAGTCAGTTAGGATTTGCTGGAGTTCGGAAGAATGAGGGGGGATCCCATAGAAAACCTATAAAATTCCAAATGGACTGGCCGGGGTAGGTGCACGAAGAATGTCCCCGATGGTGGGGGTGTCCAGAACCAGGGGTCACAGTCTGAGGATACCATTCAGGACTGAGATGAGGAGAAATCCATCCCCCAGAGAGTGGTGAGCTTGTGAAATCTGCTACCATCGGAAGCAATATGAATGAATGAATATCGCTTATTGTTGCAAGTAGGCTCCAAATGAAGTTACTGGGAAAAGCCCCTAGTCGCCACATTCCGGCACCTGTTCGGGGAGGCTGTTACAGGAATCGAACCGTGCTGCTGGCCTGCCTTGGTCTGCTTTCAAAGCCAGCAATTTAGCCCTGTGCTAAACAGCCCCTAGAGGCCAAAACATTGTAGTTTCCAGGGAGCAGTTAGATTTAGCTCTTGGGGTGAAAGGGGATCAAAGGATATGGGGAGAAAGGCTGGATCAGGCTTTTGATTTGGATGATCATAACATCACAATGATTGTGGAGCAGGCTCGAAGGGCCGAATGGCCACTTCCTGCTCCTATTATATCTGTTTCTATGTTCAAGGCCAACATTCTATTCAGCTTTCTCATTGTTTCTTTGTACCTGTTATTGCATTGGCTTTTAATGACTTATGTACATTGACAGCTATCCCTTCCCTGCTCTTCAGTTCCTTATCTCTCAGCATTAACAAAATATGCTCAGTCCCTCATCGCCTGCTTTAAATTCCATCTGCCAATGCTCTGCTTGTTACACATTCGGCCCTATTCATTTTGTGGTTTCTGACCTGCCTTGAATGGACTTCCTCTGGTGTGGAAGGGACTGCATTCAGTGGATGTATGTTACCTATTTATATGCAAGATTGAGATGGAGTTGGAAGCCAGACGTCGAGAGTTTCACTCCATGCTGCCGCCTACTGGCCAAAGCATGCAACTCCATCGTTACAGGCAACTGTTTACATAGGACGTTCCATGTTAAAGGTGCGACTAAAAATGGTGACAGCAGAAAGAGTGCAAATGTACAGATTCTTAATCATTTATCTAAGCTCCATTATTGATACAAACACTTTTTTTAAATTTCCCTTTCCCCAGGTTGTTCACGAGAATTATTTTCTGTACGTGTTTTCACCAAGTAAAGAGAGTCGACAAAAATGGGTGAGCGCTCTGAAAGAAGGTGAGGGGTCAAGGCAATCTGCGCAAATATTCAGCAGTGTCAACGTGTACGATTTTCGATAATAATGACCTTTATTTTTGTCACAAGTAGGCTTACATTAACACTGCAATGAAGTTACTGTGAAAATCCCCTAGTTGCCACATTCCGGCGCCTGTTCGGGTACACGGGGAGAATTCAGAATGTCCATTTCACCTAACAGCACGTGTTTCAGGACTTGAGGGAGGAAACCGGAGCAGACACGGCGAGAACGTGCAGACTCCGCACAGGCGGTGGCCCAAGCCGGGAATCCAACCCGGGACCCTGGCGCTGTGAAGCAACAGTGCTAATGAGGCCCTAGAAACGGATTGGGCTGATCATAGAATCGAACATCCAAAAAAGAGGCCATTTGGTCCATCTACATTATACTGGCTGTTTGAAAGAACTGAACAGCTAATCTCACCACCTGGTGGGTAGATGGTGCAGAGGAGTGGCATGGTGGCACAGTGGTTAGCACTGCTGCCTGACTGCGCCACAGACCCGGCTTCAATCCCGGCCTTTTGTGACTGTGTGGAGTTTGCACGTTCTCCCCGTGTCCGTGTGGGTTTCCTCCGGGTGCTCCGGATTCCTCCCATAGTCCAACGATATGGAGGTTAGGTGGACTGGCCATGCTAAATTGCCCAGGCGTGTACAGGTTAGGTGAGGTTATGGGGATAGGGCTGGGGTGTGGGCCTGGGTAGGGTGCTGTTTCAGAGGGTCGGTGCAGACTCGATGGGCCGAACAGCCTCCTTCTGCACTGTTGCAATTCTATGATTCTATGAGGGAAAAGGGGAGAAGTTGAGGCTGGACTGTGAGATATACCGAGAAGCTGATCAGTAGGACTGAGGGAATGAGAGGTTGAAGTCGGCCTTGAAAATGGGGCAGGTGTGTTAAAACCGAAGGTCCTTTCCTGATATTAAAAATAAGATGACATTAGTTTGCTATGTTTATTCTAATGAATAACTTGAAGAATACAGATCAAGGGAATACAACCTTAAAATTAGCACTAGGTTTTTATGCACAAATCCGGAAGCACTTTTTCACACAAAGGTCGACGGAATCACAAAATACTGTGGCTGCTGAATGTTGGTCAAAGGACATTTTGAAGTCCAAGATTTTGTTGACTAAGGGTATCGAAGGACCTGTAGCTAAGGTAGATCAATAGAGCTGAGGTAAAGATCAGCCATGATCTGATTGACTGGCCCGACAGGCTTGAGGGGCTGAATGGCCTCCTCCTCTATGTTATCCAATGGAGATCCACATTGAATTGAGTACACAGACCCAGCTGTGTTGGGTATGTTTTGACACTTACTCTTTCTCTCCTCTCGTTTTGTCTTTCAGAAGCTAAGAACAACAATATTCTGATCCCCAAATACCATCCAAACTTCTGGACTGAGGGTCACTGGAGGTGTTGTGCCCAGCTGGATAAGTTGGCTATGGGGTGCCTCTTGTATGATCCTAACAGGGACTGTACGTTGTATTCTTCTGTCGTACACCACGGGCGATGTTTCATTAAGAGAATTTCCTTCATTGACAGCAGGCTTATCTTCCCCCCCTCACATCTCAATATCTTAGTGAGTATAGCTCCAGGTGGAATCCATGCTCAGATTCACAGAATCACACAATGCAGAAGAGGCCCTTCGGCCCATCGAGTCTGCACCGACACGTGAAAAACACCTGACCTGTCCACCGAATCCCATTTACCAACACTTGGCCCATAGCCTTGAATGTTACGCCGTTGCCAAGTACCCATGCAGGTACTTTTTAAAGGATGTGAGGCAACCCACCTCTCCCATCCTCCCAGGCAGCGCGTTTTCCTCAAATCCCCCCTAAACCTCCTGCCCCTCACCTTGAATGGTGTCTCCTTGTGATTGACCCTTCAACTCAGGGGAACAGCTGCTCCCTGTCCACCCTGTCCGTGCCCCTCACAATCCTGTACACCTCGATCAGGTCGCCCCTCAGTCTTCTCTGCTCCAGCGAAAACAGCCCAAGCCTATCCAACCTCTCTTCATAACTTAAATGTTCCGTCCCAGGCAACATTCTGGTGAATCGTCTCTGCACCCCCTCCAGCGCAATCACATCCTCCCTATGATGTAGTGACCAGAATTACACCCAGTGCTCCAGCTGTGGCCTCACCAGAGTTCTGTACAACTCCAACATGACTCTCTTGCTTCTGTAATCTATGCCTCGATTGATAAAGGCAAGTGTACCATATGCCTTTTTCACCACCCTATTAACCTGCCCTTCGGCCTTCAGAGATCTATTTACAAACACGCCAAGGCCCCATTGTTCCTCAAACCTCATAATGTCATGCCGTTCATCGAATACTTCCTTATCAAATTATTCCTTCCAAAATGTATCACATCAGGTTTTTCAGGGTTAAATCCCATCTGCCACTTATCCGCCCACTAACCGTCTCGTCTATATCTGCCTGTAACCCAATAGACTCAAGGTCACTGTTGTCCACTTGGACATTTGCAAGCTCACTGATCCTACCCCCACATAGTCATCTATAACGTTTATAGAGGGAGGCACGCTGATGCAGTGGTTAGCACTGCTGCCTCACGGCGCCGAGGACCCGGGTTTGATCCCGGCCCCGGATCACTGTCGCTGTGGAGTTTGAATATCCTCCCTGTGTCTGCGTGGGTCCCACCCCCACAGCCCAAAGATGTGCAGGGTCGGTGGATTGGCCATGTTAAATTGCCCCTTAATTGGAAAAGAATGATTTGGGTACTTTAAATTTATATTAAAAAATCAATGTCGTTTATATAAATGATGAATAACAGGGGACCCAGCACAGATCCCACCACTGGACACTGGTTTCCAGTCACTGAAGCAGCCGTCTGTCATCATCCTCTGTCTTCAAACTTGTTGGGAATGACCTCCCTCTGACAAAGCCATGCTGACTATTCCTGATCAAACCTTGCTTCTCTAAGTAGAGATCGATTTTCTCCTTCAGAGGTTTCTCCAATATTTTACATACCACTGGTCTGTAGTTCCCTGGCTTATCCCGACAGCCGTTCTTTAAATAGTGGGACCACATTAGCTGTCCTCCAGCCCTCTGGCACCTCCCCCATGGCTAGAGAGGAATTAAAAATTTGTTACAGAGCCCCTGCGATCCCCTCCCTCGCCTCCCACAGCAATTCATCCGGACCTGGAGATTTGTCCACTTTAAAGCCTGCCAACACCTCCAATACCTTTTCACTCTCCATGTCAATTTGCTCAAGAATCTCACAGTCTCTCTTCCCGAGTTCCATACCTACCTCCTCATTCTCTTGGGGTGAAGACAGATATGAAGTGTACAGATGCTCTGCAGCCGTTCAGTGACATCCCGGACCCTGGCACCAGGGAGGCAACACACCATCCACAATAACGCCTATCTGTGCCCCTGACGATAGAATCCCCTATTACTATTGCTCCTCACCTCCTTGTGTATAGACAGGGTGCTTGTGGTGCTAGAAGCTTGGCCCTGTCCACACTCCCTGGAGGAACCGACGACCTCACCAGTCCCCAAAAGTCCGGAATCAATCAGTCACAATCCCAGCTAATATATAGGGTGCAAAAACTTCTCAGCTTCTAAACAGGCACCAAATGTGAAAATTGTAGGATAGAATATACATGGGCTGTGTAAGGAGATTAAATGGATGAGGTAGGCACAAAAATCCATGTTTCCTGTCTCTTACATAACACCTTGCCCAAGGGTATTTTATTACTGGACCATGGTGGATGAGGGAGGGCTAAAATTCCAAAAACCTTTTTATTTATTTGTTTGTGGGTTGTGGTTGTCTTCGACATGACCAGCACTTATTGCCCATAGCTGATTGCCCCGGAGAAGGTGGTGGTGGAGCTGCCTTATTGAACCACTGCAGTCCATGTGGTGTAGGCACACCCACAGTGCTGTTAGGGAGGGAGTTCCAGGATTTAACCTCGCGACAGTGAAGGAACGGCCGATATATTTCCAAGTCAGGACGGTGCGTGGCTTGGAGGGGAACTTGCAGGTGGTGGCGTTCCCATGTGCCTGCTGTTCGTCCAGAGTGCTGAAGGTCATGGGTTGGGAAGGAAATTAAATGGGTGCATGGAGTGCACGGTCGGGTGGAGTGCACATGGACTTTATTGAGTACAAAGCCATTGATTGCAATGGGAAAAGCTGAAGTTCGAAGACTGAACAATTAAGAATAATTTAATTCGCAGTGGGCAAAGCAATTTGCATTCTATGTGTCAAAGGCTGGAGCAATTCCCTTTACCCCCATTCACCCAGCCCTGAACCTCAGCTGGCCAACCAACTCAGAGCAGGGTGATGACCCCCTGGGCAGGGTCAAGGGACACAGGTCAGAAGTCCCACTCACCAATGATTTGCCATTTTCAGCAAAGAGAAGCCAAGTCAATAATCCTCAAGCACGTGAAGACCATTTTCCTTTTCACTAAGTGGTACCAAGTCAGTGCAGGTGACGCCCCAAGTATTGTAAGTGTCTAAAATTGTATATTCTTCACTTTTCAGCTAAGAAACCTCTCCCCCCCACTCCGGAACTGAACAAGGTGAGTCTGTCGCATATTCGGCCTCTTGCAAGTTTCTCTCAGCTCTCTCTCAATTGATTGTGTAACTTTCACTTTGCGACCTAGTGGAAACCTTTGCCACCAGAACCAGTGGAGCTAGAGCCTGAGCTGGAGACGGAGCCCGAGGTGGTGGTAGCTCTGTACGACTTCCATGGCCAAAGTGCACAGGACCTGTCGCTGGTGAGGTGCGAGGAGTACATAATCATCGAGAAGTGCGACGCAAACTGGTGGCACGCACGTGATAAAAATGGGTACGGTCAGTCTCACGGGAACAACGTAAAATCCCCAGTGTACAAACAGATCCTTCGCTTCCGCAGCTCTAGGCAGGGGTTGATGCTAAGCCTTCTCCCACCTCACTGCTTCTCACCATATTAACATACCCTTCTCCTTCATGTGTTTAAACGTATCTCTTACAATTCACTCCTTGTAGCTGTGAGTACCACATTCTCACCAAACGTGCTGTTGGATTTATGATTCCTAGTTTTGGACTCCCCCAGAAGCAAGCACAGTTTCTTCACATCCACCCAACTCCCTCAGGTACCCCCAGAGGGAATTGGCAACCATGGAAATCCCTTGGATTGGCCCATGGTATTTGGCATGTCCACATGAACTCTTATCAACCTTTACAGATGCACCATAGAAAGCATCCTATCTGGCTGCATCACAGCCTGGTATGGCAACTGCTCGGCCCAGGACCGCAAGAACCTTCAGAGAGTCATGAACACCACCCAGTCCATCACACAAACCTGCCTCCCATCCATTGACTCCATCTACACCTCCTGCTGCCTGGGGAAAGCGGGCAGCATAATCAAAGACCCCTCCCACCCGGCTTAGTCACTCTTCCAACTTCTTCCATCGGGCAGGAGATACAGAAAACACGCAAGAACAGACTCAAAAACAGCTTCTTCCCCACTGTTACCAGATTCCTAAATGACCCTCGTATGGACTGACCTCATTAACACTACACCCTGTATGCTTCATCCGATTCCAGTGTTTATCTAGTTACATTGTATATGTTGTGTTGCCCTATTATGTATTTTCTTTTATTCTCTTTTCTTCTCATGTACTTAATGATCTGTTGAGCTGCTCGCAGAAAAATACTTTTCACTGTACCTCGGCACACGTGACAATAAACATAGAACATAGAACATAGAAAATACAGCACAGAACAGGCCCTTCGGCCCACGATGTTGTGCCGAACCTTTGCGAACAAATCCAATCCAATCCAATGATTGTGTTTCTGCCTTCGTTTGCCGTTTCCCTCTGTGGCGTGGCTGAAACCCTCCCACTCAAGGGCGGGTAGAGTACCACAGTGGTTGGCACAGTTGCTTCACAGCTCCAGGGTCCCAGGTTCGATTGCCGGCTTAGGTCACTGTCTGCGCGGAGTCTGCACATTTTCCCCGTGTGTGCGTGGGTTTCCTCCGGGTTCTCCGGTTTCCTCCCATAGTCCAAAGATGTGCATGTTAGGTGGATTGGCCATGATAAATTGCCCTTAGGTTAGATGGGGTTGCTGGGCTATGGGGATAGGATGGAGGTGTTGACCTTGGGTAGGGTGCTCTTTCCAAGAGCCGGTGCAGACTCGATGGGCTGAATGGCCTCCTTCTGCACTGTAAATTCTATGATTCTATGATTCTTGAACACCAGCTATCAGGTGTGTTGGGAGGACTTTCAGGCTGATAGTCAACTTGCTTGAATAACGTCAAAATCGACCGTGATGAATGCACCTACCGTGGCCATCAAGTCATGCAATGGGACTTGGAGCCTCTGGCACAGAGGTATGGCGACGCTACCCACTGTGCCACAGGACCCCTCCGGTCACATCTACCCTAGTGAACCTAATTGAAACGTGTAAAATCCTGAAGGGGCGGAGGCTGAGAAAATATTTCCCCTGAACAAGGAATCGAGTAGACGGGGTCACAATCTCAGAATAAGGTGGTCAGCAAGTTAGGACTGAGGTGAAAATAAATCTCTTCACTCAGAGGGTTGTGGGGTCTTGTCATTTCTATCCCAGAGAGATGGCATTGAGCACATTCAAGACTGAGATTCGTAGATTTTTGGGACTAAACAAATTAAAATACATGGCGGTGGGGCGGAGTTGAAGATAATTGAATGGTAGTGGAGGCCTGAAGGGCCAAATGGCCTATTCCTGCTTCAATTTTATACTTTCTTATTAAGCCTCCTGCTAGAGGTATGCAGCAGCCAGACCAAACCTAGCTCCTTAGCATAGAGGGTGCGGGAAATACTCAGCGGATCCGGAAGCATCTATGGAGAGAGAAACCCAGTTAACGGGCTGAATTATACATGGTTCCGGATCTCCAGCAAAAAGGTCAGGAGGGGCAGCTGCCATGGTAACATCGGCTGCCTCGCAGCCATGTCATGATCGATTGGCCAGTAATAGACAGGAGGCGGGGCTTTTGGCCTTCCGGATCAGGATGTCCCACCTCAGAGAGCTGCTGACCAATCAGAGGCCGGCAGCTCTCCAGCACTTTGGACACACGGAGTGGGATTGTTTGCGGGCGGGGGGTCTTGCTGGGTGCTGAGCTGGCAGGCTCCGACGAGGGGGAGGGGGTGTCGAGGAGGGTGCGAGGTAAATGGAGGGCGGGGGTTTGAGACACCGTTGGGGGCAGGGCGACCTGGTGGAGGGAGGGGGGGCAAAATCTGGTTTCAAGGGGCCCTTTAAGAAGTGAAATCGCTTCCCACCCCCCCCCCCCCCCCCCTCGACCCCAACCCCCACCAGCCCATGCAGGCAAGTCTGGTGGGGACTCCTTGGAGTGGGCCCCTCCCGTCCCCACGTTAAGTCATGGTGATGGCAGGAAGAAGGCCTTAAATGGACACTAATTGCTCATGTAAGAATCCATAGAAACCTTACAGCGGAGAAGGCGGTAATTCGGCCCATCGAGTCTGCATCCTCCCCCAATTAGCCCACTAAGCACCTCAAATAGCCTACTGGTGGACAGGCCAGCTGATGTCACCCCCACAGTGGAGGAGCAGGGGTGGGCAGGTAGGCCACCGGCTTCGCCCCCCCTTACCACCCACCCCCCCCACCCACTTCAAACCTGCTAGCGGTGGGGCCGGTGAGGTGGGGGACAGGTAGGGGGTATAATACAACCCCACATGTCGGATTAATGACCCTTCCTCAGAACCTTTTCTTGGGAGTAGAGATAGTTTCATAGATTATCATAGAATTTACAGTGCAGAAGGAGGCCATTCGGCCCATCGAGTCTGCACCGGCTCTTGGAAAGAGCACCCTACCCAACGTCAACACCTCCACCCTATCCCCATAACCGAGCAACCCGACCCAACACTAAGGGCAATTTTGGACACTAAGGGCAATTTATCACGGCCAATCCACCTAACCTGCTCATCTTTGGACTGTGGGAGGAAACCGGAGCACCCGGAGGAAACCCACGCACACACGGGGAGGATGTGCAGACTCCGCACAGACAGTGACCCAAGCCGGAATCGAACCTCGGACCCTGGAGCTGTGAAGCAATTGTGCTATCCACAATGCTACCGTGCTGCCCCTAAGGGAAATTTATCAGAACGGGATGAGGAATTTAAGTTACGGCAGACTCGAGAAACTGGGATCGCTCTCCTGAGATGAGAGCAGATTATGGACAGATTTAATGGAGATGTCGAAACAGTGAGAAACTATTTACATTAGCAGTGGCTAACCAAATGTCACAGATTTGATATAATTGGCAAAGAACCCAGAGGGGAAATGGATCTAGTTGCCCTTAGCTCTGTTGGAGCTGCTTATTATTGGTTGGTTGAGGTGCTCACCGCTGCAATGCACCCATATTAAATCCAGCCGTGAAGGGAGGGGGAGGGGAGGAGGATGGGAGGGGGAGAGGTCTGGGAGAGGAAAGGGAGGGTGGCGGAGGAGGGGGCGAAGGGAGACGGAGGAGGGGGCGAAGGGAGAAGGGGCGGGTAGATCGGAGAGAGAGAGAGAGAGGAGAGATGGAGAGAAATCAGGGAAGAGAGAGATAAGGGAAGGTTATAGGAAGGGAGGAGGGATGGCTGGAGAGAAAGGGAGGGAGATGAGTTTGAGACAGGAAGAGGGAGAGGCCTATTCCTGTAATAATGTGGCTTTTGTTTTGGACTCCATGCAGAATAACTGGATATATCCCCAGCAGTTACGTGGTGGAAAAGAGCTCGGAGAATCTACAGGCTTATGAGTAAGAATCTTCCATTTTCTGTTTATTGATCACAGAGGTTTTTGTGTGTCCACAGGACATGCAGCAATACCATGCACAAACACAGTCCGGGCATCTTTAGCCTCGGGACTAAGGGGGAAGTAGTGCCGTAAGTGGTATTCGCACTAGACTATAGTGATCCAGAGACCCAGGGCAAGATCCGGGGACTCGGCATCAAATCCCACCGTGGCAAAGAGTGAAATTCGCATCCAGTAAACAATTTGGAATTAAAAATCCAACGATTGGCTCGCGAACGCCGTCCCCACCTGGCATGTGACTCCAGAGCCACACTGCAGTTGGTTCTCGAATGCCCTCTGAAACGGAGGGCAGTTATGGATGGGCATGGATGTTGGCACACCCACTGCTGCCAACATCCTGTCAATGAAAAAATGAAAAAGAATTTCCCGCAGCCTGTGGATGATTCCCCTGATCTTTTTCCAAAATCCTGAACAGTTTTCAGAGAGTAATTGAAGGGACACGCTGACAGGCAGGCCGGTAATCAGAGGAACACAAATCTGAGGTCAGTGGCTGGTGTAGAGTGTTTCAATAGGGTTTTTTTTGGAGGCTTCTTCCTCATTGATGAAGTGCATGGATGTTTTGAACAAAAGTGCACCTGAGCCTGTGACACCATCGGGAGGGCAGGCACGCTTTCAGTTTAGCCACGGAGAGCTTGTGTTTAGATGTGTTTTGCTGCTGCTGGTGTCTCAGACCATTTCGGGGTTTAGTGGGCTACGATGAAGGGATGTTTCTCCCAGGCCCTCCAACAGTGCTGGTGCCACTGTATCTGCTGCTGCACAAAGGGGACCAAATAGGAGCGGGGACCAGCACAAGAGGAAGCTTTCAAAGACGTGAAAACTCTGCAACGATCAACTAACTGCTGGTTAACTTGGATCTGGACAGAGAGCTCGTTCTGTGATGTCATGCTTTGCCTTATGGCGTTGGGGCAGTGCTCCCTCACCTGATGGTGGATGGGTCAGAAACACCCACATGGGCAGCGTGGTAGCATAGTGGCTAGCACTATGGCTTCACAGCTCCAGGGTCCCAGGTTCGATTCCCGGGCTGGGTCACTGTCTGGGCAGAGTCTGCACGTTCTCCCCGTGTGTGCGTGGGTTTCCTCCGGGTGCTCCGGTTTCCTCCCACAGGTCCCGAAAGACGTGCTGTTAGGTGGAATTGAACATTCTGAATTCTCCCTCTGTGTACCCGAACAGGTGCCGGAGTGTGGCGACTAGGGGCTTTTCACAGTAACTTCATTGCGGTGTTAATGTAAGCCTACTTGTGACAATAAATATTATTTGCATCATGCACAGACAACAGCTGAGAAGGGATATTGCCAGCTCGACAAGGAAGGTCTAGCCATCGTTTTCACTGTGAAATGGTTTCATCAGTACCTTGATAGGCACCCATTCACTATATGACCTTTGGACACTATGGGAATCAAGGGATATATCTGTAGTTCAGGGAAGTGGAGTTGCGGTGGAAGACCAGCAGTGATCTTATTGAATGGTGGGGCAAGTTTGAGGGGCTGAATAATCTACAGCTGCTCCTATGTCTTATGTTCTTAAAGATTTGAAGGGAAGGCATTTGGGGGGTTATGGGGAAAGAGCGAGGCAATGGGACAAACCGAAAAACTCTTTCAAAGAACCAGTAAGTACAACCGCAATGGGCCAAATGGCCTCCTTCTGTGCTATAAGATTCTAAGGGCTGAATAATATGGGGTGGCAGGGACTTGGGCAGCAGTGCCTGGAGGCAGCTGCGGGACTGCCGCCGAAGAGAGGAGCCCAAGGCCGTGGACCCCCGGAGCAGATAGGCATGAGTCCTGGGCACAGAGGTTTGGGGGCATTACGATGCAGTCGTGGGGCGAGGTGGGTTTAAGAGGGGGAGTGGATAGGAAGGATGGTGGGGGGAGGGGGGCATGCAATCATCAAAGGGCAGCCCCTCAATAAGTGACCCTCCCCTTTATTCCCCTAGCAACCATTTCATGCAGAATGTCAGCTTCCCACTCCCACCTTGTTATCCAAGTCAAGCCAATTATGGTTTTGGAAGCATCTTATTAGGGCCAATAGGCTTGATAAGAATACTAATTGACCCATAATTGGCGGGTTGTTGATTTTGGTGACCGCCACTCCCCCTGTATAATGGGTGTTGGCTCAGGCGTGGGGAGAGGGGGGGGCAGGAAGGTGGTGGGATTGGGCGCCCATGCCATTTTACTTGTTCCCCTTACAGGGAACATGGCTACCGGCGGCACATAGAATTCAGCCCTAAGACCCCCCACTACAGCCATCAATGGGATTTCCCACCAGGTAACTCGACAGGGTGGGAGGCGCGAAGGTTTGCCGGACTGTATGTGTGCTCATCTGGTTCCATGTGAAGGACGTTCATCTCAGATTCCCTTCTCTTGCAGGTGGTACAACAAGAACATCACGCGAAACAAAGCAGAACAATTGCTTGAGAAGGAGGTGAGTGGTTTCGTTGCTCTGCCCATGGCTCCTCTGGCCAGGGTACGATGAATGTGAAGCAGTTTCAGCTGTGTCTCGACCCAGAAGGGAATAGAGAGAAGGGGAGTTGCTGTAGGAGTGTGCGATGTTTTGGCTGTGTTTTGTTCATAGAAACTTCGAAACTTTATGGCACGGAAGGAGGGCATTTTGCCCATTGTGTCCGTGCTAGCTGACACGCAGCTCCTTCCAGCTCGTGGCCCTGGGGGCTGGTGCATGTCCAAGAAAAATTCATTCATTTACTCTTTGGTTGTGGGAGTCATAGCAAGACCAACATTTATTACTCATCACCTAACTTCCTTGTGTGAGAAGCTCATTTCTCATATTTGAAAAGATGTTGGTGGGTTTTCTTCTTGAATCACAGGAAGGCAGTTCGATACAAATTGTGCATCTTGTTAGACCATTTTAGAGAAACGTCCATAGTTAATTGAGTTAGCATTGAAATTCTACAGCGTGTATCTCACCCCCTGACTCCCCAAAGCCTGTCCACCATCTACAAGGCACAAGTCAGGAGTGTAATGGAATACTCTCCACTTGCCTGGATGAGTGCAGCTCCAACAACACTCAAGAAGCTCAACACCATCCAGGACAAAGCAGCCCCGCTTGATTGCTTCCTGTCCCACAAACATTCAGACCCTCCACCACCGACGAACAGTGGCAGCCGTGTGTACCATCTACAAGATGCGCTGCAGGAACTCCCCAGGGTTCCTTTGGCAAGACCTTCCAAACCCACGACCACTACCATCTTGAAGGACAAGAGCAGCAGATGCCTGGGGATCCCACTACCTGGAGGTTCCCTGACAGGGATCACAACCCTGACTTGGAAATATATCACAGTTCCTGCACTGTCGCTGGGTCAAAATCCCGGAACTCCCTCCCTAACAGCACTGTGGATATGCCTACACCACATGGACTGCAGCGGTTCAAGAAGGCAGCTCACCACCACCTTCTCAAGGGCAATTAGGGATGGGCAATAAATGCTGGTCTATGCAGCGATGACCACGTCCCAAGGGTGAATGAAAAAAATGGTGGCTCAGATTGAATAAAAACACGCAGGTTTCCTTCATTAAAGGACATTAGTGACTGGATTTTTGTTTTAGTCCAACAGCTTCATGGCCAATTTTAACGAGGCCAGGTTTTTATTCCATATTTTCCGAAAAGAACTGAATTTACGATTCTCGAACTGTTCTGGTGTTCTGAACCCCATGTTTTCTGAATCATTCGCCCAGTAACAGAAGGCCGAAATCACTGTAGCCACTGCAATGATACAGAACCATGGGGTTAGGTGGATTGGCTATGATAAATTGCCCGTAGTGTCCAAAATTGCCCTTAGTGTTGGGCGGGGTTACTGGGCTATGGGGATAGGGTGGAGGTGTGGACCTTGGGTAGGGTGCTCTTTCCAAGAGCCGGTGCAGACTCGATGGGCCGAATGGCCTCCTTCTGCACTGTAAATTCTATGAAATAAAGCACAGAAGGAGGCCATTTCTCCCATCATGCCTGTGCTAGCTCTCGGAAATCCAGTAACTCCCACTCGCTAGCTTTTAGCTTGTCTCTTTCCCTCACTGCACACTCTGATAATGCTTTCCAGTTTCCAATGGGCCCCAGAATATAAATGTTTGGAGTGATTTTATAATCCCTGCTCTTGAGGACTGGATTATAACAGGTTGGAAATTCAAGGCTGACAATGCTGTCGCCACATTTCCACTTCCAGACTTGCTGTGAGCAGAACCGTGTTCAGTCCTGATTCAGATCAACGATTCAAGGGGAGCAAGCGATTCAATCCATGCACAAACATCCTGCACGGTATAATTAATCGGCAGCTCATTTCAATTTTATTTGGCCTAGTCAAGTATTTGAAAAGCTTTGTCTCAACCCATTTTCGTCAAATTGATCAATTTACCTGGAGCTGATGGGGAGATCGGGATTAACCAGAAAGTCTGTCGATCTCTGTCTTTGATTGTGTGATACCTTGAGCACGATAATTATTCACCCTGATAATGACTGTGTTTCAGGCTAAACAAGGAGCTTTTATGGTGAGAGACTCGAGACATGCGGGGATGTACACAGTCTCGGTGTTCAGTAAAGCTACCAGGTGAGGGATTTCTAACCCAATGCGCGAGTCTTACCTTTTCCGCTGCGGCATTGTTTCAATAACCAGAGAATCACTGCAGAGCAGAAGGAGGCCATTCGGCCCATTGTGCCTGCACCGACCTTCTGAAAGAGCATCCAACCTAGGCCCACTTCCCCGCCCTATCCCTGTAACCCCACCTAACCTGCACATCTTTGGATACTAAGGGGCAATTTAGCATGGCCAATCCACCTAACCTTCACATCTTTGGACACTTAGGGCGAATTTTACCATGGTCAATCCACCTAACCTGCACATCTTTGGACACTAAGGGCGAATTTACCATGGTCAATCCACCTAACCTGCGCATCTTTGGGCACTTAGGGCGAATTTTACCATGGTCAATCCACCTAACCTGCGCATCTTTGGACACTAAGGGCGAATTTACCATGGTCAATCCACCTAACCTGCGCATCTTTGGACACTAAGGGCGAATTTACCATGGTCAATCCACCTAACCTGCGCATCTTTGGACACTAAGGGACAATTTAGCATGGCCAATCCACCTAACCCGCGCATCTTTGGACATTAAAGGGCAATTTATCATGGCCAATCCATTTAACCAGCGCATCTTTGGACTTGTGGGAGGAAACCGGAGCAACTAGAGGAAACCCGCGCAGACATGGGGAGAACGTGCAGACTCCGCACAGACAATGCCCCAAGCCGGGAATCGAAACTGGGACCCTGGCGCTGTGAGGCAACAGTGCTAACCACTGTGCCACCGTGCCGCCCCGTGTGATCCAGTGAGAGAGAGTCAGAGGGTGGGCGGTTACTCCAGAAGCAAAAGATAAAGGCAATCATGGTGAGAGAGAGACAAATGAAAACATAAGGTTAACTATATTGGTCAGCAAGGTTGGAAGAGGAATAATTTTAGGAGGCCTCTGGAAGGGGGATGGAGCTGACCAGGATGAGAACTTTGTGGAGCGGGAGGTCCTGAATATTTTGTGTGATGGAGCAGTTTACCTCAGAGCACAGACATCTCTGACACACGATGACTGGAATCTCTGAACTTCTCTGCAAATGGGTGAAAAATGCAATTAACAAACGTCACAGAAGTCACAATATCCAGACACCATGCACAAACTCACACGCATGTGCACACACATGCACTCACACAGAGTGCTGCACTGTTGTAGGGTCAGTACTGAGGGAGTGCTGCACTGTTGTAGGGTCAGTACTGAGGGAGTGCTGCACTGTCAGAGGGTCAGTACTAAGGGAGCGCTGCACTGTCAGAGGGTCAGTAGTGAGGGAGTGCCGCACTGTCAGAGGGGCAGCACTAAGGGAGTGCTGCACTGTCAGAGGGTCAGTACTGAGGGAGTGCTGCACTGTCAGAGGGTCAGTACTGAGTGAGTGCTGCACTGTCAGAGGGTCAGTACTGAGGAAGTGCTGCACTGTCAGAGGGTCAGTAGTGAGGGAGTGCTGCACTGCCAGAGGGTCAGTAGTGAGGGAGTGCTGCACTGTCAGAGGGTCAGTAGTGAGGGAGTGCTGCACTGTCAGAGGGTCAGTACTGAGGGAGTGCTGCACTGTCAGAGGGTCAGTACTGAGGGAGAGCTGCACTGTCAGAGGGTCAGTGCTGAGGGAGTGCTGCACTGTCAGAGGGTCAGTACTGAGGGAGCGCTGCACTGTCAGAGGGTCAGTACTGAGGGAGTGCTGCACTGTCAGAGGGGCAGTACTGAGGGAGTGCTGCACTGTCAGAGGGTCAGTACTGAGGGTGTGCTGCACTGTCAGAGTGTCAGTACTGAGGGAGTGCTGCGCTGTCAGAGGGTCAGTACTGAGGGAGAGCTACACTGTCAGAGGGGCAGTACTGAGGGAGTGCTGCACTGTCAGAGGGTCAGTACTGAGGGAGTGCTGCACTGTCAGAGGGGCAGTACTGAGGGAGTGCTGCACTGTCAGAGGGTCAGTACTGAGGGAGTGCTGCACTGTCAGAGGGACAGTACTGAGGGAGTGCTGCACTGTCAGAGGGTCAGTACTGAGGGAGTGCTGCACTGTCAGAGGGGCAGTAAGACCATAAGTAAGATCATTAGACATAGGAGCAGAATTAGGCCACATCGAGTCTGCTCCGCCATTCAATCATGGCTGATATTTTCTCATCCTCATTCTCCTGCCTTATCCCCCAAACCCTGATCCCCTTATTAACCAAGAACCTATCTATCTCTGTCTTAAACACTCAGTGATTTGGCCTCCACAACCTTCTGCGAGAAAGAGTTCCACAGATTCAACACCCTCTGGCTGAAGAAATTCCTCCTCATCTCTGTTTTGAAGGATCGTCCCTTTAGTCTGAGATGGTGTCCTCTGATTCTAGTTTTTTCTACAAGTGGAAACATCCTCTCCACATCCACTCTATCCAGGCCTCGCAGTATCCTGTAAGTTTCAATAAGATCCCCTCTTATCCTTCTAAACTCCAACAAATACAGACCCAGAGTCCTCAACTGTTCCTCATACGACAAGCTCTTCATTCCAGGAATCATTCTTGTGAACCTCCTCTGGACCCTTTCCAAGGCCAGCACATCCTTCCTGAGATGCGGCACCCAAAACTGCTCACAATATTCTAAATGAGGTCGGACCAGAGCCTTTTACAGCCTCAGAAGTACATCCCTGCTCTTGTATTCCAGCCCTCTCAGCATTGATGCTAACATTGCATTTGCCTTCCTATCTTCCGACTGAACCTGCACATTAACTTGAAGAGAATCGTGAACAAGGACTCCCAAGTCCCTTTGTGCTTCTGATTTCCTAAGCATTTCCCCATTTCAAAAATAACCTATGCCTCCAGTCCTCCTACCAAATTGCATAACCTCACACTTTTCCACGTTGTATTCCATTTGCCACTTCTTTCCCCACTCTCCTAGCTTGTCCAAGTCCTTCTGCAGCCGCCCTGCTTCAGCAATACGACCTGTCCCTCTACAGATCTTTGTATCATCAGAAAACCATCTCTCACTCTCCAACACACACTACTGGATACAGTTAATCCTCTCTGACACTGTAACACACTATACTGGATACAGACAAGCCTCTCTCACTCTGTAACATACTTTACTGGATACAGTTAATCCTCTCTCACTCTGCAACACACTATACTGGACACAGTTAACCCTCTCTCACTCCGTGACGCACTATACTCGATACAGTTAATCCTCTCTCGCTCTGTAACACACTATACTGGATACAGTTAATCCTCTCTCACACTGTAACACACTATACTGGATGCAGTTAATCCTCTCTCACTCTGTAACACACTATACTGGATACAGTTAATCCTCTCACTCTGTAACACACTATACTGGATACAGTTAATCCTCTCTCACTCTGTAGCACACTATACTGGATAAGGTTAATCCTCTCTCACTCTGTAACACACTATACTCGATACAGTTAATCCTCTCTCGCTCTGTAAACACTATACTAGATACAGTTAATCCTCTCACTCTGTAACACACTATACTGGATACAGTTAATCCTCTCTCACTCTGTAACACACTATACTGGATACAGTTAATCCTCTCTCACTATCCAATACACTATACTGGATACAGTTAACCCTCTCTCACTCTGTAACACACTATACTGGATACAGTTAATCCTCTCTCACTCTGTAACACACTATACTGGATACAGTTAACCCTCTCTCACTCTGTGACGCACTATACTCGATACAGTTAATCCTCTCTCGCTCTGTAACACACTATACTGGATACAGTTAACCCTCTCTCACTCTGTAACACACTATACTGGATACAGTTAACCCTCTCTCACTCTGTAACACACTATACTGGACACAGTTAACCCTCTCTCACTCTGTGACGCACTATATTTGATACAGTTAATCCTCTCTCGCTCTGTAACACACTATACTGAATACAGTTAATCCTCTCTCACTCTGTAACACACTATACTGGATACAGTTAATCCTCTCTCACTATCCAATACACTATACTGGATACAGTTAACCCTCTCTCACTCTGTAACACACTATACTGGATCCAGTTAATCCTCTCTCACTCTGTAACACACTATGCTGGATACAGTTAATTCCCTCTCGCTCTGTAACACACTATACTTGATACCGTTAACCCTCTCTCACTCTGCAACACACTATACTGGACACAGTTAATCCTTTCTCACTCTGTGACACACTATACTCGATACAGTTAATCCTCTCTCACTCTGCAACACACTATACTGGATACAGTTAATCCTCTCTCACTCTGCAACACACTATACTGGATACAGTTAATCCTCTCTCACTCTGTAACACACTATACTGGATACAGTTAATCCTCTCTCACTCTGTAACACACTATACTGGATAAGGTTAATCCTCTCTCACTCTGTAACACACTATACTGGATACAGTTAATCCTCTCTCACTATCCAATACACTATACTGGATACAGTTAACCCTCTGTCACTCTGTGACACACTATACTGGATACAGTTAATCCTCTCTCACACTGTAACACACTATACTCGATACAGTTCATCCTCTCTCGCTCTGTAACACACTATACTGGATACAGTTAATCCTCTCTCACTCTATAACACACTATACTGGATACAGTTAATCCTCTCTCACTCTGTAACACACTATACTGGATACAGTTAATCCTCTCTCACTCTGTAACACACTATACTGGATAAGGTTAATCCTCTCTCACTCTGTAACACACTATACTGGATACAGTTAATCCTCTCTCACTATCCAATACACTATACTGGATACAGTTAACCCTCTCTCACTCTGTGACACACTATACTGGATACAGTTAATCCTCTCTCACACTGTAACACACTATACTGGATACAGTTAATCCTCACTCACTCTGTAACACACTATTCTGGATACAGTTAATCCTCTCTCACTCTGTAACACACTATACTGGATACAGTTAATCCTCTCTCACTATCCAATACACTATACTGGATACACTTAACCCTCTCTCACTCTGTAACACACTATACTGGACACAGTTAATCCTCTCTCACTCTGTAACACACTATACTGGATACAGTTAATCCTCTCTCACTCTGTAACACACTATACTGGATACAGTTAACCCTCTCTCACTCTGTGATGCACTATACTCGATACAGTTAATCCTCTCTCGCTCTGTAACACACTATACTGGATACAATTAACCCTCTCTCACTCTGTAACACACTATACTGGATACAGTTAACCCTCTCTCACTCTGTAACACACTATACTGGACACAGCTAACCCTCTCTCACTCTCTGACGCACTATACTGGATACAGTTAATCCTCTCTCGCTCTGTAATACACTATACTGGATACAGTTAATCCTCTCTCACTCTGTAACACACTATACTGGATACAGTTAATCCTCTCTCACTATCCAATACACTATACTGGATACAGTTAACCCTCTCTCACTCTGTAACACACTATACTGGATCCAGTTAATCCTCCCTCACTCTGTAACACACTATACTGGATACAGTTAATCCCCTCTCGCTCTGTAACACACTATACTTGATACAGTTAACCCTCTCTCACTCTGAAACACACTATACTGGACACAGTTAATCCTCTCTCACTTTGTGACACACTATACTCGATACAGTTAATCGTCTCTCGCTCTGTAACGCACTATACTGGATACAGTTAATCCTCTCTCACTCTGTGACACACTATACTCGATACAGTTAATCCTCTCTCACTCTGTAACACACTATACTCGATACAGTTAATCCTCTCTCACTGTGTAACACACTATACTGGATACAGTTAATCCTCTCTCACTCTGTAACACACTATACTGGATACAGTTAATCCTCTCTCACTCTGTAACACACTATACTGGATGCAGTTAATCCTCTCTCACTCTGTAAAACACTATACTGGATACAGTTAATCCTCTCTCACTCTGTAACACACTATACTGGATACAGTTAATCCTCTCTCACTCTGTAACACACTATACTGGATACAGTTCATCCTCTCTCACTCTGTGACACACTATACTGGATACAGTTAATCCTCTCTCACTCTGTAACACACTATGCTGGATACACTTAATCCTCTCTCACTCTGTAACACACTATACTGGATACAGTTAATCCTTTCTCACTCTGTAACACACTATACTGGATACAGTTAATCCTCTCTCACTCTGTAACACACTATACTGGATACAGTTAATCCTCTCTCACTATCCAATACACTATACTGGATACAGTTAACCCTCTCTCACTCTGTGACACACTATACTGGATACAGTTAATCCTCTCTCACACTGTAACACACTATACTCGATACAGTTCATCCTCTCTCGCTCTGTAATACACTATACTGGATACAGTTAATCCTCTCTCACTCTGTAACACACTATACTGGATACAGTTAATCCTCTCTCACTCTGTAACACACTATACTGGATACAGTTAATCCTCTCTCACTCTGTAACACACTATACTGGATAAGGTTAATCCTCTCTCACTCTGTAACACACTATACTGGATACAGTTAATCCTCTCTCACTATCCAATACACTATACTGGATACAGTTAACCCTCTCTCACTCTGTGACACACTATACAGGATACAGTTAATCCTCTCTCACACTGTAACACACTATACTCGATACAGTTAATCCTCTCTCGCTCTGTAACACACTATACTGGATACAGTTAATCCTCTCTCACTCTGTAACACACTATACTGGATACAGTTAACCCTCTCTCACTCTGTAACACACTATACTGGATTCAGTTAATCCTCCCTCACTCTGTAACACACAATGCTGGATACAGATAATCCTCTCTCACTCTGTAACACACTATACTGGATACAGTTAATCCTCTCTCACTCTGTAACACACTATACTGGATACAGTTAATCCTCTCTCACACTGTAACACACTATACTCGATACAGTTAATCCTCTCTCGCTCTGTAACACACTATACTGGATACAGTTAATCCTCTCTCACTCTGTAACACACTATACTGGATACAGTTAACCCTCTCTCACTCTGTAATACACTATACTGGATACAGTTAATCCTCTCTCACTCTGTAACACACTATACTGGATACAGTTAATCCTCTCTCACTCTGTAACACACTATACTGGATACAGTTAATACTCTCTCACTCTGTAACACACTATACTGGATAAGGTTAATCCTCTCTCACTCTGTAACACACTATACTGGATACAGTTAATCCTCTCTCACTATCCAATACACTATACTGGATACAGTTAACCCTCTCTCACTCTGTGACAGACTATACTGGATACAGTTAATCCTCTCTCACACTGTAACACACTATACTCGATACAGTTAATCCTCTCTCGCTCTGTAACACACTATACTGGATACAGTTAATCCTCTCTCACTCTGTAACACACTATACTGGATACAGTTAACCCTCTCTCACTCTGTAACACACTATACTGGATCCAGTTAATCCTCCCTCACTCTGTAACACACTATACTCGATACAGTTAATCCTCTCTCGCTCTGTAACGCACTATACTGGATACAGTTAATCCTCTCTCACTCTGTGACACACTATATTCGATTCAGTTAATCCTCTCTCTCTCTGTAACACACTATACTCGATACAGTTAATCCTCTCTCACTGTGTAACACACTATACTGGATACAGTTAATCCTCTCTCACTCTGTAACACACTATACTGGATACAGTTAATCCTCTCTCACTCTGTAACACACTATACTGGATACAGTTAATCCTCTCTCACTCTGTAACACACTATACTCGATACAGTTAATCCTCTCTCACTCTGTAACACACTATACTGGATACAGTTAATCCTCTCTCACTCTGTAACACACTATACTGGATAGAGTTAATCCTCTCTCACTCTGTTTTACACTATACTGGATACAGTTAATCCTGTCTTTCTCTGCAATACACTGTACTGGATACAATAAACCCTCTCTCACTCTGTAACACACTATACTGTATACAGTTAACCCTCTCTCACTCTGTAACACACTATACTGGATACAGTTAATACTCCCTCACTCTTTAACACACTATACTGGATACAGTTAATCCTCTCTCACTCTGCAACACACTATACTGGATACAGTTAATCCTCTCTCACTCTGTAACACACTATACTGGATACAGTTAATCCTCTCTCACTCTGTAACACACTATATTGGATACAGTTAATCCTCTCTCACTCTGTAACACACTATACTGGATACAGTTAACCCTCTCTCACTCTGTAACACACTATACTGGATACATTTAATCCTCTCTCACTCTGTAACACACTATACTGGATACAGTTAACCCTCTCTCACTCTGTAACACACTATACTGGATACAATTAATCCTCTCTCACTCTGTAACACACTATACTGGATACAGTTAATCCTCTCTCACTCTGTAACACACTATACTGGATACAGTTAATCCTCTCTCACTCTGTAACACACTATACTGGATACAGTTAACCCTCTCTCACTCTGTGACACACTATACTGGATACAATTAATCCTCTGTCACTCTGTAACACACTATACTGGATACAGTTAATCCTCTCTCACTCTGTAACACACTATACTGAATACAGTTAATCCTCTCACACTCTGTAACACACTATACTGGATACAGTTAATCCTCTCTCACTCTGTAACACACTATACTGGATACAGTTAATCCTCTCACACTCTGTAACACACTATACTGGATACAGTTAATCCTCTCTCACTCTGTGACACACTATACTGGATACAGTTAATCCTCTCTCACCCTGTAACACACTATACTGGATACAGTTAATCCTCTGTCACTCTGTAACACACTATACTGGATACAGTTAATCCTCTGTCACTCTGTAACACACTATACTGGATACAGTTAATCCTCTGTCACTCTGTAACACACTATACTGGATACAGTTAATCCTCTGTCACTCTGTAACACACTATACTGGATACAGTTAATCCTCCCTCACTCTGTAACACACTATACTGGATACAGTTAATCCTATTCCACAACCTGTGTGGGCAAAGTTAAGTTAAAATATTCAGAAATACCCTCCACCTTCCTGGCTGTTATGCGCCATGCCTGAATTAACCCTTTCTACTGAACAGGGGGGAAGGATGATGGGTGAGGTTGTTCAGATTGTTTGAATGTCCGGCGACATCTTTGTATGTCTCGACTGGCCTCTGACCAGTTTGGACATTTCATCAGCTCCAAGATGGCCAAGCTGGAGAACTCTCTCCGAGTCTGACTGCCAGTTTGTTTGCAAATGAACCACTAGCAGGGTTTCCAATGTTTCCTCCTGAACCATATCATCACCAGCTCGTGTGGCTGTTTAGCAAAGGCTGCAAGGATCTAATGCATGAAGGGAGTCGTAGACCACATCCTCTAGAACTAAGCTCTCCAACTCATACCACCTAATGTGTGAAAATTAACCAGGGGATGTTGCTATGTTCTGAGAGATAAATCATAAAAAATAGTTAACAATTCAGAATCAGGTTGTGTGTTCCGCCTCGCTGCCCTGTGTGCTCTTTGCTGACCTAGAAAACCCTCATTCTTTACAATGTCAAACTAGCCTAGTCCGATGATCCTCCTTCATATATTCAGATGAGTTGCTGATCAGCCTGTTTCACAACCGCTGACATTTCTCCAATCGTAGTGGCTTTAATTTACAGTTCTGAAGTGCTGATTGAGCGACAGCAAGTGAGGGAGAGATATAAAGTGTGATAAAGGTCGGCAGATTAGGCATAAAAGAGTGAGGGAATTGAGGGAGAGGCAGAGAAAGAGAGAGAGAGAGGAATGAGAGAGAAAGACGGTGAGATAAAGAGTGGTAGTGACAGAGAGAGATAGACAGAGGGGCACTGAGAGAGAGACACACACACGCGCACAGACAGCGAGATAAACAGAGACCGTGAGAGTAACAGAGCCAGTCAGATTGAGAGAAGAGAGTGAGAGAGCAAAGCAAAATGGAGAGGCAAGCAGAGTGAGAGATGGTGAGTGACAGAAAGAAACAGAGGAAGACTGAGCGAGTCAGAGAGATGGAGGCGCACCGAGATAGTGAGAGCGGGAGGAGAGATAAACCTTGTAAAGGATAAGTAAATGTGTACGAATGGCGCCAAGGTCATTCAGCCATGTTGCCTTGGACCAAAGGCCAATGAGCTCCATTGGTTTCTCTGACATCACCCAGCCAGTTTGCATTCTTTAACGGTTGGTTTGATAATCTCGAATCCAGTTGTCACACCAGTTTCTTCCATTGAGAACGATTTAAAGCAGATTGCCCCATGGCGGTGGGGGGGGTTTCCACAACATTATAAACGTGACCGGACCTCATTGGCACTTTCGGACATCCTGAAGTTGTGAAAGGTGTTGTATAAATGCAAGATCTCTCTCTTTTTTATTACTTCCACCAGCGAGAGCAGTGCCGGGGTCAAACATTACCACATCAGAGAAATCGACGATGCTCTCAAACGCTATTACCTGGCAGAAAAACACGTCTTTGATTCCATTCCAGAACTGATCACGTACCACCAGCACAATGCAGCAGGTAAAGAGATATTTGTGGCTGTGGCGAGGTTCTATAGCCTGAATTTCACAATTCTCCTCAGGGAAGGGGTGGGGTTGGCGAGGGGGGGGGGGGGGGGGGGGAGGGGGGGTGGAGTGTGAAATAGCACAAATGGGCTTCCTGCCCACCCCAGCCTCTCAGTGATTTTGCACATGGAGCGGGCGAGGCTTTGGACCGTGCCCACCATTGCCTGAATTGAGGCCCCCAATTGGCCAGTTATTGACCACTTAAGCGCTGTTTTCTGTCCAGCCTCTATTTTAAGGCTGGTGTGAGGGTTCCGCGGGTATGGGGGCAGCTGAATGTAATGGGGTTTCGGTCTCGGGCAGGACTAAGGGGGTGCCATCATCAGAAGCCCCCTCCCAACTTTGGGTGCCCCCTTCCAGTCCGGTGGCCACTGGACTTCACCGCCGATCCCAGTCTCTCCCGTACTATCCCAGGTCTTCCCTACCCTTCCAGTCCTGAGATCCCGAAAAGTCATCTTTTCATGCACTCTTGGGATTCAGGCTCTGCCATGAACTTCCACTTCTATCACAGCAGAGACCAAAGAGGTGCTGGGCCACCAGACCTCGAAGGACTTCCTCCTGAGTGAGGGGTGAAAGCCCCATCTGCAGACCATTGATGCTCATTCCAGCGTGAAATGGCTGCGGGGCAGGGGGAGTTTGCAGGGCTGTGGCCCCCATTGGGCCTTCAGATGGCAGGATGGGGATCCTTGCCATCTGAAATATCCTGGTGTGGTCGCTGCCTCTTTTTAAAGGGCGATCTTCTGAAGGGTCGTGTGACCCACACGTCCAATCGGTATCCAGCACAGGACATCACCGCGCAGAGCGTGGGATTTGCACAGCTCGATCCAGGAGGCAAATTGACAACATCGAAGCTGCGCTACTCTGTCGATAGCATGTTGTGTAAGTAAACATTAATTCTTTGTACCTAACTGGTGGAGCCAGGTTGGTACATTTGGCGGCGAAGTATAAAGAAAAAGCACTGGGTGCGCCTGCAAGATCATCAGCTCAGTACCTGGCCCAGTCCCAGTCAACCTTACCAAGCAAAAGACAGCTGCAGTGTATTTATGAGAGTGGATCCCTTCGAGACCTCTGCTGACGATTGGGTGCGGTATGTCGGGCCATTTGAATTTTTCATCCCAGCAAATGGAGTTGAGGAGGGGAAGAAGGCGGCAATATCGCTAATCCCGTGCGGGACCAAATTTACATATGATTCAATCCATGGCCTTACGTCCGCAAACACACCCGGTGCAAGCACCTTTATGGAGGCCGTAGACTTGGTAACAGAGCACTGCCCCCCAAAGCACTCTGCGATGATTTTGCAACAGTTTAAATTCAATTCCATGGGAAAACCCGACGGGAGACCATTGCAACCTACAGAGCGAGGTTTAGGAAAATTGCAGGACATTGTGACTTTGGTACAACACTAAGTGATATGCTGACCAGAAGACCATAAGACGTAAGAGCGGAATTAGGCCACTTGGCCCATCGAGTCTGCTCCGCCATTCAATCATGGCTGATATTTTCTGATCCCCATTCTCCTGCCTTCTCCCCATAACCCCTGGTCCCCTTATTAATCAAGAACCTATCTACCTTCATCTTAAAAACACTCAGTGAATTGGCCTCCACAACCTTCTGCGGCAAAGAGTTCCACAGATTCATCTGGCTGAAGAAATTCCTCCTCATCTCTGTTTTAAAGGATCGTCCCTTTAGTCTGAGATTGTGCCCTCTGCTTCTAGTTTTTGCTACAGGTGGAAACATCCTCTCCACGTCCACTCTATCCAGGCCTCGCAGTATCCTGTAAGTTTCAATAAGATCCCCCCTCATCCTTCTAAACTCCAACGAGTACAGATTAATTTTTTACAAGTGTTGGAAATAGCATTAGCAATGGAGAGAGCTGCGAAGGGTGCCCAGGAACTTCAGAGCACGCAGAATGGCACGATCCACCAGGTAGAGCGGGAAGCGGCAGACGGCAGTGGTGCCAAAAGCAAAAGACACCCGTTTAAACCACAAAACAAATACTGAAGCTGGTAGAGAATGAAGATTCAGGAGAATGAACCAACCACCTAGGGTCTGGACAGAGTGTTACAGGTGTGGAGGAAATCACTCCCCAAAGATTTGCAGATTCAAGGAAGCGGAATGCTCTGTTTGCCAGCTGAAAGGCCACCTGAGCCTCAGATGCAAGATTAAACAGAGCCTGCCTAGTACCAGTAGAATGAGCAGTCCAGCATCATTACATAGTGGTGAAGATTGTTCAGCGAGTGTTCAGAATGTTCTTCAGCTGAATAATGTGAAGACAGGTAAAGTAGCTCCCGTTACAGTGGTGTTACTGGTCAATGGCAGCCCATTAAGAATGGAAGTGGACACTGGAGAGGCTGCTGCCACAGCAGGGGAGCTGACCTACAGGTATCTTCAAGAAAGGGTTCAGTCCCTCAGGCTGCAGAACACATCAGGTAGATTGGCTACCTACAAGGGGGAGGCTATGAAGATAGTAGGGACAACAGAAACATCTGTAGCTATGGGCAGCAATCAGCCCAACTTCCATTATCGTGGCGTCTGGCCAAGGACCAAGTCTTGGTCGCTCCTGGCTCCAAGAAAATAAACTCACGAGGTTGGACAGTCTTAGCATTAAGGAAGGGGTCTGCATAAAGTAATCCGGAAGTTTCAAAATGTCTTTCAGGATGAAGTCGGAAAAATCAAAGGCTTAAAGGCAAAAATTCACAGGTCGACCCAGAGGACACCTCAAATGTTTTTCAGGGCTAGACCCTGTGCCCTATGCTTTGTTGGCGAAATTTGAGTCCAAACTAGAAAGGCTTGAAGAACTGGGTATCATCCAGCCAGTCCAGTTTGCAGAATGGGCAGCCCCTACAGTACCTGTGGTTAAGCCAAATAAAACAGTCCACACATGCAGGGTCTATAAATTAACAGTAAACCAAGCAGCAAAGCTGGACAAATACCCTATCCCAAAGATAGAGGATTTATATAGCAAGACAGGCTGGAGGACATTCATGTACAAAATTGGATCTGAGAGTCACGCATATCGATAGTTGCAGTTGGAGTTGGATGATACGTCCAGATGATACGTGACTATTAATACCGATAAAGAATTTTATCAATACACATGCCTACCTTTCGGAGTTTCATCAGCTTGCACCATATTTAAAAGAACCATGAAAAATTTATCACCGGGCTTGTCGTTGTGCATTTGGATGATGTATTGATTACTGGTGCAACCGAAGAAGCACACTTGGTTAATCTAGAACAAATACTGAGAAGATTTCAGGAGGAGGAAGTTCACCTAAAAAGATAAAAATGCCCTTTCCAGGCCAGTGAAGTAGCTTACCTCAGTTACCACGGTTACCGTGTGGATGCCCAGGGACGGCATCCTATTGAGGACAAAGTAAGGGCAATGAAGGAGGCTCTGGCCCCTAGAAACACTGAAGAGCTTCAACCATTCCTGGGGATGGTTAATTATTACGGGCGTTTCGCTCCAAATCTGTCAACGCTATTACCCCTTTACACGTATTACTGAAGAAAAACCAGAGATGGTTCTGGAAAGCACCACAGAGAGAAGCATTTAATAAGGTCGAGCAACTATTGCATTAATCTTGCCTACTGGGACATTTTGACCCGTCCAGGAAGTTGGTGCTAACGTGTAATGTCTCCCCAAATGGATTTGGGGCAGTTCTCTCTCACAGAATGGATGATGGGCCTGAGACGCCTGTTGCATACGTGTCAAGAAGCCTTTCTGAATTTGAGAAAGGTTATCCGCAGAGAGAAGGAGAATGGCTGTCTGTCGTGTATGGACCGAGAGAACTCCACCAGGATGTCTATGGAAGACATTTCACTGTGGAACAGACCACAAGCCGCTGATGGGTTTTAAAGGGGGACAAGGTTATTCTGTCGATTGTATCCGTCGACACCTTATCAGCGACCAGGGACACAAATGGTCAAAGCTGATGCCCTTAGTCACCTTCCACTGCCAGATCGTGAATCATAGAATCATAGAATTTACAGTGCAGAAGGAGGCCATTCGGCCCATCGAGTCTGCACCGGCTCCTGGAAAGAGCACCCTACCCAAGGTCAACACCTCCACCCTGACCCCATAACCCAATAACCCCCCCCCCCAAACACAAAGGGCAATTTTGGACACTAAGGGCAATTTATCATGGCCAATCCACCTAACCTGCACATCTTTGGACTGTGGGAGGAAACCGGAGCACCCAGAGGAAACCCACGCACACACGGGGAGGATGTGCAGACTCCGCACAGACAGTGACCCAAGCCGGAATCGAACCTGGGACCCTGGGGCTGTGAAGCAATTGTGCTATCCACAATGCTACCGTGCATTGTATACCGACCATCACTCCCCACACAGACACACACACACACATGCCACCGCCACCACCACCCCACCCCCCCCCGCCCCGCCCCCACCCCACCCCCAGTACCGCAAGAAGTCGCGACGGTGATGAATTTTCTAGACATTTTGCCAGTGTCAGCACAGCAAATGAATTCGTGGAGCAGCAGAGACCCGCTGTTATCAAAGATAAGGCACAAAATATTAGTAGGTTGGCAGGATGACATGAAACCACCCTGCATTAGGAAAGAGGAGCCATGCTGCCTTTTAGCTTTGACAAAGGGTCATCTGGACTCGAAACGTGAGCCCTTTTCTCTCCCTAACGATGCTGCCAGACCTGCTGAGGTTTTCCAGCATTTGCCCTTTGGTTTCAGATTCCAGCATCCGCAGTGAGTTGTTTTTATCCAAGCTGAGAGGATAACATTATTCCACAGGGAGCGAGAGTCATTGTCCCTGTGCCAAAAATGACGATGTTTGCTCGAAGCTATGTTTGGTGGCCAGGTATTGACGCCGATATTGAGAGATTAGTGAAGCACTGGGATCAGTGCCAGTCACAGGAGACATGACCGGCTGCAACGCCTTTGCACCCTTGGGAATGGCCAGGTCGGCCATGGGTGTGAGTGCACATGGACCCATTTCTTGGGCACAGCATTTCTACCATTGGCAGATGCCCCCTCCTAATGTCTGGAAGTATTTGAGACGGGCTCCACAACCACATATGCCACAGCCGAGAAACTTCACCGGTGCATCGCACCATGAGTTACCCAAAGTACTCGTATCGGATAACGGAACGACTTTTGAAAGTGCCAAGTTCCTACGTTCCATGCCTTCCAAAGAGATGGAGCAGATCAGAACTGCGCCGCATCATCTCTCATCCAATGGACAGGCTGAGCGGGAAGTCCAAACATTCAAGACCGGCTTAAGGAAACAATCAGCTGCATCTTTGGAAACAAAACTAGCCCGGTTTATCTTCGTGTTCAGGGCCACCCCGCATTCAACCGCAAGTACATCTCCGGCAGAACTATTGATGGATCGATGCTTAAGGACAAAGCTAGGTCTGGTATTCCCAAATTCAGCAAAGAAGGGAGAGGCAAAACAGTGGAACCAGGAGAGGAACCATGATTCAACTAAAGAGGCAAGCTCGTATGAGATAGATGACCCAGTTTCATAGAATCATAGAATCTACAGAACGGAGACAGGCCCTTCGGCCAAAACTGGCCCATGCCAACCAAAACACCACCTAAGCTAACCCCATTTGCCTGCATTTGGCTCATATCCCTCTCGTTTACGTGAGACATTTCGGGAATGGCCCAAGCAGGAATTGTTGTGGCCACAGTAGAACCGTCTTACCAAGTGTATGTAGAAGACAGGATTTTGAGGAAACATGTGGACCATGAGCGTGGATGAGCGTCACCCCAGGAGCCACTGATCGTTGTTGCCAAGTGGAAATGTTGTTGGCTGCCCGAGAAGTGAAATGTCCAATCAGCCTGTGACAGGCGAGAGTATTGTTGCAACTGAGACAAAGGAGTTTGAAGCCTCAGTTCCGGAAGAGAGACCCTAATGTGGCAGTTTCTACAGAAAGTATCCCAACAGAAGCAGACTGGGAAGTTGGGTCGCTCTATGAGGAAGCGGAGGTCACCAGAGAGACTGAGTTTTTGCTGGATTGTTTAAAAATATTTATTATTGTAAATTATGGGGAACTGTATTTGTTTTGTTTTAAATTTAGAGTACACAATTCATTTTGTCCAATTAAGGGGCAATTTAGCGTGGCCAATCCACCAACCCTGCACATCATTGTGTTGTGGGGGGCGAAACCCACGCAAACACGGGGAGAATGTGCAAACTCCACACGGACAGTGGCCCAGAGCCGGGGTCGAACCTGGGACCTGGGCGACGTGAGGCAGCAGTGCTAACCACTGTGCCCGAACTGTATTAGCTAACCATCATTCTGTGCAGTAAGGAACTTATTTTTTTATAAATTAAAAGTACCCAATTCTTATTTTTCCATTTAAGGGCCAATTTTAGCATGGTCAATCCACCTACTTGCACATCTTTGGGTTGTGGGGGTGAGGCCCACGCAGACGCCTGAATGCGCAAACTCCACTCAGAGCCGGGATCAAATCCGTGTCCTCAGCGCCATGAGGCAACCGTACTAACCACTGCGCCACCGTGCTGCCCCTGAATTAATGAGCTCATAGGGGGAGGGATGTAGTAGCTGGTCCCTTTAAGGGGCGATGTGCAGAAAGGTCTTGTGACCCGCTCATCCATTCGATACTTAACGCGTGGAATCGCCAAGCAGAGCACGGACCTTTGCTCAGTTCTATCCAGGAAGCCAACTGGCAGTATCAAGGCTGCACTATTCCGTAAATAGCATGTTGTATAAGGAAACCTTTGCTGTTCGTGTCTAACTGGTGGAGCCAAGTTACCATATCTGGGCCTGGGTGAAATGGACAGGATAAACCCAGTGTGACTGAGTCTAGATCATACAGCACAGAGAAGGCCGTTCGAACTGTCAGGCAGGAGCCACTTCTCTGAAGTCCTACTCCTGTGCTGTTTCCCAATTTCCCTGTATTTGGCTCCTCTTCAAGTATCCCTCCAATACCCTTTTGAAACTTATGACTGAGCCTTCTCCAGCCTGCCTTTCAGGCCGTGCATTCCAGATCACACACAGCGAATCCAGCTAACTCTAATTATAAGTTGCTGGGTTCACTCAGTAGACACAGGTCCAAGTACATGGGCCTTGCTGCTGACAGGCCCGTTATTTGTATCCCCTCTTTTTAATTCAGATTGCTAAGACTGTTTTCCCACCCTCCAAAGTGAAACACAAAACCGACATAGTATATAACATGTGGACGTTAGCAGCTCCCTTTCCCTCAGTGATATTGTGTTCAAACAGGACTGCACCTTGCGTTAAATCTGAAGAGAAATGGATTTTTGTCTTTGGCAGGTTTGGTTACGCGGCTGAGATACCCCGTGTCTTCGTGGAGAGAAACAGCTCCCACAACAGCTGGTTTCAGTTACGGTAAGCCTGATTCGAGTCTTCTGTTAACAAAACAAAGTAAGAAGTCTTACAACACCAGGTTGAAGTCCAACAGGTTTGTTTCGATGTCACTAGCTTTCGGAGCACTGCTCCTTCCTCAGGTGAATGAAGAGGTATGTTCCAGGAACATATATATAGACAGATTCAGTCGGGGAACACTTCAGCAGTCAAGGGCATTCAGCCTCTGATCTCCGGGTAAGCGTTCTCCAAGGCGGCCTTCAGGACGCGCGACAACGCAGAATCGCCGAGCAGAAACTTATAGCCAAGTTCCGCACACATGAGTGCGGCCTCAACCGGGACCTGGGATTCATGTCGCATTACATTCATCCCCCACCATCTGGCCTGCAAAATCCTACCAACTGTCCTGGCTTGACACAATTCACACCTCCTTAACCTGGGGTTACCCCATCTCTGGATCCGTAAAGATTTAATCACCTGCTAATGCTCGCATTCCAAGCATTGTCTGGCATCTTTGAATCTGTCTATATATATGTTTCTGGAACAGACCTCTTCATTCACCTGAGGAAGGAGCAGCGCTCCGAAAGCTAGTGTTCGAAACAAGCCTGTTGGACTTTAACCTGGTATTGTAAGACTTCTTACTGTGCTCACCCCAGTCCAACGCCGGCATCTCCACAACAAAACAAAGACTGAGGAGGAGAGGGGGACAGGTTTTGGGAGGGAGTTCCAGAAATTAGGACCCAAGCATCTGATGGCTTGGCCGCCAATGATGGAGCGCTTCAAGTTGGGGTTGCTCATGTAGTGTAAAGGTCTGACACACACAGGGTTAACGTGGGGCTGAGCACAGTACCGCCTACACAGTGGTGTCAGAAGGCACGTGATCCAGATTCAGGGTCAGTATGGTGTTGAACCGAGACATGTATAGACCTAAGCATGGAGACAGCTCCCAGCCTGTACCCTTTACTGTACATGTGTAAGTCGTTCTAGTAATTAATAAAGACTTTACAGTTAACCTACAGGAAACCATGGAGCCGCCTTTGAAACACACCGATCTGTAACAACAGTCTCCCGACATCGTGGCAGCAAAGTGATTAAAAACCCAGAACCTCACTAAAATGCAGAGACAAACCAAAATGTTGGACGACTGAGAAAAATTCAATAAATCATTCTGACCAAAAAGAAACTCCTAACGAAGCAGAGGCCTGGAGGAGAATTAGCCAGAAAAAGCTCCAGAGAAAAGGCCCGGAAGCTGAAGGCAGAGATTTAAAATTCCTCACTGCAGCAGAGGCCTCCACTGAATCTCCTTTGATAGTCCAGTTTTAGAGTGAAGAGTTGACAGAACTTGCAAGGGGGAGCTAAATCTTTTAAAGTTCCAGGTTGCAGCAAGTCCAGAGAACTGCTTTAAGTACTTCAGTGTCGGAAAGCTTGGAAGAAACCCGTCGCTAAAACCCAATCCCCGAGTCAGAGCCTGAATATGCGCCGTCCAAGTCCGTCCGAAAGAAAAAGGAAGAAGAAATAATTACATATTTTGGGAACGTCACAAAAATAAGCAGGACCTCCAATTTGACTGACTCGACAGTTTACAAAGCAAATAATCGAATGCAAGAAGTCTGCAGGCAGCCGATCCAGGCAGCCATTGTTAACCTTTGTTTCAAGAAAGGTGGCATCGTCATTTTGTGGAGCCCACCAAATCGGGCAAGGATGAGAAATCTCTTTTTGTTTCTGAATGAACAGGGGCGGCACCTGAAAATCCGGACTAAGTTCCAGAGAAAGTTTTTAAAAGGCTGAAGGCTGGGCAATAGAATTGCCTTCATATTGAATTCAAAAGCTCAGGGGAGCAAATTATTGGCCAGAACTATTGGTTTTGAAGGTTATGCGCAGATAACAAGTTTAAAAAGAAACTCCTCCATCAACAGAAATCTGACAACTGTGGGAAGCAGTGCAGAGAGATAAATTATCGCTGCCCGACATTCTTAAAAGGACAACAGCGGGGCGGCACTGTAGCGCAGTGGTTAGCACTGCTGCCTCACGCCGCCGAGGACCCGGGTTCGATCCCGGCCCCGGGTCACTGACCGTGTGGCGTTTGCACATTCTCCCCGTGTCTGCGTGGGTCCCACCCCATAACCCAAGGATGTGCAGGGTAGGTGGATTGGCCACGCTAAATTATGCCTTAATTGGAAAAAATAATTGGGTACATAACTTTTCAAAAATGTGCAGCAGCATTTAAAACTGCAGCTGCAAAAAAAAAAAATACTTAATAACCGCGGATCACAATTCCACACTTTCAAGTCAATTCAGTCTAATCCAAGGGCCAGGGCAATCACCAAATTGGAGGCTTTGGTGGAAAACATTCTTAAAGATACAGCAAAGAGTAGGTAAACACGCTGCTTCATTCGATAGGCCCGATTGCAGACAGCATCATTGTAAGACAGGGAATTAATGAATCATCCACCAAATTCAAAGGGTACTAAAACCATTCGACATTTATTTCAATCTAAGCAGTAATAAAATACTCTAAAGAGCTCGGTTCGATGAAAGAGTCCAATTGCCAGGAAAACCAGTCGATTCATCCATCACTCACCTATATAGGATGAGAGAAGGTTATGAATATGGAGATTTGAAGTCTGAAATCATCAGTGGCAGAATAGTGGTAGAAGTAACAGCGAACGCACTCTCTGGCCTCCTCCAAGCAGGTCTAACCCTGGAAAAGACAATCCAGATGGTTAGACGGTCAGAACCATTTGAGCAGCACAGGACAATCTGAAGGCGAGAGAATAAATCACGGTGCAGAAACCAACCCTCAGTCCAGCTTGTCAGGCCACAAAGACACACTAGGTCAAGGAAAGCAGTTCCTGGAAGGCCAGCAGAGTGACCATGCCAGCTCTGTGGAGCGAAGCGCCCTCACAGGCGAAACCAATATCCTGCAATCTCAGCCCAATGATTCCAATGAACCAGGATTGGACACTATGGCAAGCTGTGCAATGCAAGAATTCTAAAAAGCGCAGAAGGCCCTCGGATGACCCACGACGTCGAGATTGCAAATCCAAAAGGTTCGCAGCCTTGCTTCTTCAGTGAGGACAAAGATCTTGCTTTCTTATTTTAAAATGTGAAATTTCTGTCAATGACCATCCAGCAAATTTCAATTTGGTACAGGAGAACAGCGCGATGGTCCTTTTGGACAAAGAGCTGAAGGACCCCTGGCTTCAAACAATATACCCACCACTTTACAGGCCCAGAGGAATCCAACTTCCGTCATTGGTATGATCGTGGACCCAGCTTTTCTATCTCAAGAGCAGGGATGCCTGTATAACCTCGGATCTCCTCAAGATGGCAGGGGATGTCAATACAACCAAACAGAACCTCACATTCCTGAATGCTCAAATATAAAACAGAACACCCTGACTGGAAATTCAGCTCCGAACTGATCTCTCTCTTTGCGGAGCAGGTCTGTCCGTTCTCGTTACAGGTCCCGGAAAACGCTCAATGGTCAGAACCGCCAACCACAATTCTTCGAGGACACTCGCCAGCAAGAGGAGGCCCCGAAAAGGAACACCAGCGATCGAGAGTCCAAGGACTGAACCCACCTCCCGGAAACACCTGCCAAGTGTGGGGTCGAAGACGGGGCTCTAGGATCGGGCTCCTCAGCCATGGACGAACCCACAGATCCCATGACCAGTAACACGGAGTTTCTTAGGTGCGCAGTCATACTCGTTCGCCGAAGGAGAACTACAATGTCCCCAGTGAAAGAGAGTGATCAGCAGTCTGAGAAACCTCAACCTCCAGCCTGGACAATGGTACAGCAGGTCAACACTGCAACACTGTGTGTGCACAAGCTGCAACTCCCAACCGGCATGCCAAAGACACTAGAGATGCTGGAAGCTGGCAGCAGCCATCCGTGGCTGACAATGAAGAACAGAGGTGAGTGTGTCACTGTTCTCCCTCATCGAGGTGGTCCACACAATGGCAGAAAAAGTGAAAGAAGTGAGAAGGAGACCAACACAATGTCTGTCCACCTTGCAAGAAATGAGTTAAAGTTGCAGCAACCACCAATCATCACAGCCAGAGGGGAAGTGCGGTTCAACACGTAGGATTAGCAGAAAAGAATGAAAGCGAATGCAGATGTCAGCTCAACCCACCCCCCCACCCCCGACCAACAGGAAGAACCAGCCTACCACTGCCCTGACAAAACTGCAAATTAGACATGGAAGCGTTATAATGTCCCCAGCCTGCCCGAACCTTTAGATTCAAGGACCTGAAGCGGGGAGTTAGGCTGGGGATAATGCAGGATTAGTATTAATGGAACAACAAAAATGTATTGGAATGCTAACAATTTAAGATCTGACGTAAACAAATATAATTCTAAATGCATTTGATTAAGCCTTGGATGAAGGTGTAGTATGAGGGTCTGGCACATATAGGGTTACTGTGGGACTGAGTACAGGACCGCCCACACAGTGATGTAAGAAGGCACATGACACGCACCAAGGGTCAGAGTGGTGTTGAGCAGAGATGTGTGTGGATCTAAGCATGGCGACAGCTCCCAGCTTATACTCTTAACTCCACATGTGTAAATCAAATCCATAGAATCCCAACAATGCAGAAGGAGGCCATCCGGCCCATCGAGCCTGCACTGACCCTCTGAAAGAACGCCCTGCCTTGGCCCACTCCCCGGCCTATCCCCATAACCCCGTGCATTGATCATGGCCGATCCACTTAACCAACACTTCTTTGGACTGTGGGAGGAAATCGGAACCCACGCGAAGGAAACCCACGCAGACACGGGGGAAAACGTGTAAACTCCACACAGACAGTCGCCCAAGGCCAGAATCGAACCAGGGTCGGTGGCGCTGTGAGGCAGCAGTGCTAACATCTGCGCCATCGTGCCACCCTAATAGTCCCAGCAGTTAATAAATGCTTACAGTGGACCTACAGAAGACCATAAAAGCTTCTTTCTGACATACCATTCTGTAGCCAACACCCTCCCAACATTCATGTTGATGAATGCAGAGACCACTAGGGTTGGAAGAGGATACAGACATAGGGAAGCTTTGGAAGCTATGGAGGAATTTGAAAAGAAAGACATGAAATTTAAAGTTGAGATGCTGCGGGGGCAGGAACTGATCAGCAGGCACAGGACGATGGTCAAACAGGACCTGATGGGAGTTAGAACTTGGGCTGCAGATTGTTGGAAGTACTGAAGTTTACGACAAGCTGTCCATTGGAATAGTCAAGCCCAGACAAAAACATGGTTGAGGGCTTCAGCTGAGCTGAGGCAGGCAATGTTACAGATATAACTGCAAAGGCATTTGAGTGAAAAATGGAAAGAGATATAGAAGATAGCTTGATCTGACGTTGATACTTTCTCTGGTGTGAAACAGGGACGTGGGAGATCACAGCCACCTCACTGACCTTTATTGAGGAGGTCGGCTGTGGTCAGTTTGGCATCGTGCACATGGGTTACTGGAAAAACAAGTACCAAGTGGCCATCAAAATGATACGTGAAGGAGCCATGTCTGAGGAAGACTTCATCGAGGAGGCTCAAATCATGATGTAAGTTGGTGAACTGGGAAGAGGGTGGATTAATCTCCTGTGCTCACAGGGAGGGGTTTGGATCCGCAAAGCATGAGCAGAAAGAAAAAGAGAGGGGCTGAATGAGCAGATTGGCCATTAACACTGGACAAATTGTCAGATCTTGCAATGGGATTGATGACAACAGACCCCCCATCAGCTGCACAAATCAGGACTCAGCCTGCATTCCAATGCGTATTGCTGGGAGACCCTCTTGGGCTCTTTGACAGCAGTTTGGTCTTTTCACCGCCACATTTTTCTTTCCCCTTTTGCTGTGTCCAGTCCTCCTCACGCCCCTCAGATCTCCAGGTCTGTTGAAGGGCCCAAATCTCGAATTTCCTACGGTTTCTTATCATTTTGTTTCCAGTCATTTGTCTCTCTTGTGTTTGGGATGCGTCAGGTTGAAGTTTATGTGACCCCAGTGAGTGCATGGTGAGCGAGCGGCTTGTATGAAAGCATTGATGCCCATCCCAATGTCTTCCTGCCTATAGCCCCAAGCCAATTGACACATGTTTGGTGTGGGCAGCAAGGTGGGAGAGGGTGGCCTGATTTTTAGAAAAAATATCCAAGTGCTTAAAGGGCAGGAAGGGCACCGGGTCTCGCTCTTTGGGGGCTTCCCTTTGCCCATCGTGGGGCAACCCCCACTGATGTCGCTCCCTCCTTCCTCCCAGCCCACTTCCGCCCTTGAACCCAGCCGCTCCCCCTCACTGCCCCTCTCTCTAACCTACCCAAACCCTCCAGGCCCAAACCTGCAGGCCTTGCCCTCCCCTCGGAATCCATCAGCCTTGATCTCCCTCTCTTCCTGCAGTCCCCGGAATCAGCCACTGACCCCGTCCTGGCGCTGAAGGGACTGATGCAGCTGCAGGTCAATCGGATTGGCTGACAGCTCCAGAGGGTGGGACTGCTGCCCTAATGAGGGTGGGGGCGGGGGTGGGGGTGGGGGGGGGGGGGGGGGGGGTAGGGGGGGGGGGCGTGGAGCATGTTGGCTCCAAACCATTGTTTCCGGGGGTGGGGGTGGACCATCCTGTCTGGCTCCCCATATTTTTAAGCCCATCGAGACGAAAGCACAAACAGGGCATTTGGCCCATGATGGTGTATATGCTCCACATGGGACTCCCCCACCCAGGGGGCTGGATACTATGGGGTGGGGGGGGTCCTGTCTCCCCTCTCTGGTGGATGCCAACGATTCGGGGCGCCTTCCAAACCCGCTACTGCTACCCACCTGGAAGGAGAAGGGCAGCAGAGACCTGGGAACACCACCAGCTGGAGGTTCCGCTTCAAGTCACCCACCAGCCTGACGTGAAAACGTATCGCCACCCCTTCACTATCACCGGGTTAAAATCCTGGAACTCCCTCCCTAGGAGCACTGTGGGTGTACCTGCACCACATGGACTGCAGCAGTTCAAGAAGGCAGCTCACCACCACCTTCTCAAGGGCAACTAGGAATGGGCAATAAACGCTGACCTCACCATCCTGTAAAAATGAATTTTTTAAAACTGTTCAAAGCTTTTGTTAGAATTTATTTACAGGATGTGGGCGTCGCTGGTGAGGTCAGCATTTGTTGCCCATCCGTAGTTGCCTAGCTGTTTGGAGCGATTCTCCTCACTGTCCAAAGCCTTCATTTATTCCTCGGTCAATATCATCAAAGAAACAGATTTATCCCATTGCTATTTCTGAGATTTTGCTGTCAGCTATAAATTTATCATAGAATTTACAGTGCAGAAGGAGGCCATTCGGCCCATCGAGTCTGCACCGGCTCTTGGAAAGAGCACCCCACCCAAGGGCAACACCTCCACCCTATCCCCATAACCCAGTAACCCCACCCAACACTAAGGGCATTTTTGGACACGAAGGGCAATTTATCATGGTCAATCCACCTAACCCGCACATCTTTGGACAGTGGGAGGAAACCGGAGCACCCGGAGGAAACCCACGCACACACGGGGAGGACGTGCAGACTCTGCACAGTGACCCAAGCCGGAATCGAACATGGGACCCTGGAGCTGTGAAGCGATTGTGCTATCCACAATGCTACCCTGCTGCCCATAAAGATGCCATGTTCCCTACATTTACAACCACACTTCCAAAAAGTACTTCATTGGCTGTGAAGGGCTTTGGTACATGATGAAAGGCACAATTTAAAGGCAAGTCTTTTCTTTCTCTGTTACTAGGAAGCTCTCTCATGAGAAGCTTGTGCAGTTGTATGGTGTCTGCACACAGGACGGCCCTATCTACCTGGTCTTTGAGTATATGAAGCACGGAAGTCTGTCAGAGTACCTCAGGGTGAATCGTGGGGCCTTCAACAAGGAAACCCTGCTGGGCATATGCCAGGATGTGAGTGAGGGGATGGAGTATCTGGAGAGGAACAAGTTCATCCATCGGGACTTGGTAAAGATTTTTGTCTTTCTTAAATCGAAGTGCAGTTGTGGTTTTAAGGGAAACCGTCATTCTGCTAATGAGCTGTGCTGGGTGAACATAGGAAATAGGAGCAGGGTTAGGCCATTCGGCCCATCGAGCCTGCTCCCTAACCCAAACAGATCATTGCTGATCATCTACCTCAACACCACCTTCCCCATATCCCCATGTCCCTTAATGTCACCTATCGATTTCTGTATGGAACATGCTCAATGACTGAGCCTTCGCAGCCTCTGGGGTAGAGAATTCCAATGATTCCCCACCCTCTGAGTGAAGAAATTCCTTCTCATCTCAGTCTTAAATGGCCTGCCCCTTATTCTGAGACTTGTGTTCCCTGGTTCTTGACTCAACAGCCAGGGGAAACATCCTCTCCACACCTACCCTGTCACGCCCTGGAAGGAGTTTGTAAGTGTCCATGCGATCACTTCTCATTTTTCAAAACTCCAGAGAATATGGGCCCGGTTTCCTCAAACTCTCCTCATGAGACAATCCCGCCATCCCAGTCCAGTGAGCCTTTGTTGCAATCCACCCGTGACCGGTACATTCATCCTTAAATAAGGAGACCAAAAAACTGTGTGTGGTCTCACCAGACCTCTGCAGTTGCAGCAATACACGGTCACATCAGCGGAATAATCCCGGGTTTCGCCTTTGGTTGGCCTGAATTGGCCTGGTTTGTCCGGCATGCAATGGATTCGATACCCAGAGATGGCACCGCCTCCCCAGGTTAGGGAGGAGCAACACTCATCCTGGGTTCCTGCTCCCGACCAAGTAACAGCAGTGCCCGTCCATGAGTGTGGCGCGGGGTTTGGCTATAATGCCGCTCAGAGTCCAATATCCTGCTGGTGGTTACACTCTGGGCTTCCATGAGGAGAATGGCGCATTGTTCCAGGGCTAGTGAATTCCACAGAATCCCGACCCTTTGAAAGAAGTAATTTCTCCTCAGACTCCCTAAAACTGTGACCTCTCATTCTGGATTGCACCTCAAGTGGCAACATCTGCACTACGCCTACTTTATCAATACCTTTCCCCACCTTATATACCTTCATTAGATCTCCCCTCAGTCTTCTAAACTCGAGAGAGTCAAGGCCAAAACAGCGCAATCTCTCTACATAAGACAAACCCTTCCTTTCTGGAATCAATCTAACGAATCTCCTCTGCACTGCCTCTAATGCAACTACATCCCTCCTCAAACAAGGAGACCAAAACTGTGCGCAATTCTCCAGGTGGGGTCTTGTACAGTTGCAGCAACACTTCCCTATTTTTATACTCTAGTCCTTTAGCTGTAAAGGCCAAAATCCCATTTGCCGTCCTTATTACTTGCTGCACCTGCACACTAGTTTTCTGTGATTCATGCGCGAGAACCCCCAGACCCCCCTGCACTGAAGCACCTATAAACATCACTTAGTGATCAGCCTGTGCCTGAAATGAAAGCGTGAGGTTATGTACTTTGGTAGGAAGAATGGAGACATAGGGCTGGATTCTCCGATTTAGAGGCGATGTCCCCACGCCGGGGTGGGAACGGTGCTGTTTTACGACCCGGCTCTAGCTGCCGAATCGGCCCGGAGTATTGCTGGGTCCGTGGCCGTGCATGCAACATGGCGCCGGCTACTCGCGGACTCGGCCTACGAAATAGTGCCCCCACCCCCCACTTTGGCCGGCTCGCGCGCCCCGGACCACACCCCACCAGTGCCCCCATCTCCTGGCAAAGTCCCCGCTGCCAGCGGGTCGCCCCCTCCCTCAGGCAATGTCCTGAGGCCATCGATACGGCACACGCCGTACTCGGAGAGTATGCCTCTTTGGAGGGGGCGGAGCATCGCAAAAGTGGCACCGCCCCCAATTGGGTCGTGAACGGGGATTCTCCGTCGATCGGTGAACCTGATTTCGGCGTCGGCGACCGGAGAATCCCGCCCATAGTCTATATCCTAAATGGGAACAGGTTTAGGAAATCAGAAGCACAAAGGGACTTAAGAGTTCTAGTTCAAGTTTCTCTTAAGGTTAACGTGCAGCTTCAGTTAGCAGTTAGGAAAGAAAATGCAATGTTAGCATTCACGTTGAGAATACAAGAGCAGGGATGTACTTCTGAGGCCGTATAAGGCTCTGGTCAGACCCCATTTGGAGTAATGTGAGCAGTTTTGGGCCCTGTATCTAAGGAAGGATGTGCTGGCCTTGGAAAGGGTCCAGAGGAGGTTCACAAGAATGATCCCTGTAATGAAGAACTTGTCGTATGAGGAACGTTTGAGGACTCTGGGTTTGTACTCGTTGGAGTTTAGAAGGATGAGGGGGGATCTTATTGAAACTTACAGGATACTGCGAGGCCTGGATAGAGTGGACGTGGAGAAGATAGTTCCACTCGGAGGAGAGACTAACACCCAAGGGCACAGCCTCGGACTAAAGGGACGATCCTTTAAAACTGAGATGAGGAGGAACTTGTCCAGCCAGAGGGTGGTGAATCTGTGGAACTTTTTGCCGCAGAAGGCTGTGGAGGCCAAATTACTGAGTGTCTTTAAAACAGAGATAGATATAGAACAAAAAGAACAAAGAAAAGTACAGCACAGGAACAGTCCCTTCGGCCCTCCAAGCCTGTGCCGACCATGCTGCCCATCTAAGCTAAAATCTTCTGCACTTCCGGGGTCCGCGGTAGTGAGTTCCAGGCACCCACTACCCTCTGTGTAAAAGACTTGCCTCACAGGTCACTGAAAGGGGCGACACAGGTGGAGAAGGTAGTCAAGAAGACATACGGCATGCTTGCCTTCGTTGGCCGGGGCATTGAGTTTAAAAATTGGCAAGTCATTTTGCAGCTGTCTAGGAGAGGTTGAATAAACTCGGTTTGTTCTCACTGGAACAACGGAGGTTGAGGGGTGACCTGAAAGAGGTCTACAAAATTATGAGGGGCTTAGACAGAGTGGATAGTCAGAGTGAGGTACCCTCAATAACGACGCTTAGAGATTAAACGGTAAAGAAGGCTTTATTAGACTAAGAACTATGTTAGAGCTGAGACAAGTGCTGACTGCTACACAGCCCATGAGGCAGCCCTTTATATATGGCTCACAGATGGGCGGAGCCAGAGGCGGAGTCCCCAGGGTTCCAAGCCCGGTCTTAAAGAGGGCATCACCTTACATGATGATAAGGCAGTAACCGTTCATCACACAGAGGCTTTTCCCCAGGGTAGAGGGGTCAATTACTAGGGGGCATAGGTTTAAGGTGCAAGGGGCAAGGTTTAGAGGAGATGTACGAGGCAAGTTTTTTACACAGAGGGTAGTGGGTGCCTGGAACTCGCTGCCGGAGGAGGTGGTGGAAGCAGGGACGATAGTGACGTTTAAGGGGTATCTTGACAAATATATGAATATGATGGGAATAGATGTTCTTGATTAATAAGGGGTCAGGGCTTATGGGGGGAAGGCTGGAGAATGGGGATGAGAAACATATTCATGATTGAATAGTGGAGCAGACTCAATGGGCCCAGTTCTGCTCCTATGTCTTCTGGCCTTATGGTTAGCAATGTTGGAGGGGGTGTGAAATCATGAAGCTACGCCTTGTTGCTCCTAATGCTCTCCATTGCTATCCTCATGGGATCAGAGCCAACATCTCAAAGTTTGCAATTTTCTTGCAGGCAGCAAGAAACTGTTTGGTGGGAGACTCGCTTTCAGTTAAAGTATCTGATTTTGGAATGACAAGGTAATGACATCCTCTGCCAGCATCTGGACTGTGTCGCTTGATTGGTAATTTTATCTTCCTTTAATGGGGTGTGGGAGTCACTGGCAAGGCCAGCATTCAATACTCGTCCCTAATTGCCCTCGAACTGAGCACTTCAGAGATCAGTTCGGAATCGACCACATTGCCATGGATCCGGAGTCACATGTCCACCAGGTGAGGATGGGCGATTTCCTTCTCTGAAGGATATTAGAACACCCGATGTGTCTTTACGGCAATCGATGATAGCTTCATGCTCACCATCACTGAGGCTTGCTTTCAATTCCAGATTTAGCGACTGAATTTAAATTCTACCAGCTGCCGTGGTGGGATTTGAACCCACGTCCTCCGAGTATTGGTCTGGGCTTCTGGATTGCTCGTCCACATCACCCGCTTTGCAACCATCTCCCCCTGCATTTATCAGCCAACCTACTCCCATCTTTAAGTGATCTTCCCCTGCTGCTTAGCTCTGGTTTTCAGTAAATTATGATGAGGGGCGTTAGAAATATCCTGAATTTAAACGCATGGTGCACAGCGCATCAGCCCGCCTCTGCCCCGCTGATGGAGACTGACGTCTTGCTTTTCCTTCTCTTCCCCCTCCGTGACGGAAGGTTTGTCCTTGATGACCAGTACACCAGCTCCTCAGGCTCAAAGTTCCCAGTCAAGTGGTCGGCTCCCGAAGTTTTCCGATATTCCAAGTTCAGCAGCAAGTCGGATGCCTGGTCATTTGGTGAGGAAACGTCGCGTGTGCTTGGCGACGTGAGCAGAATTCTGCGTGGCAGGGCCTCGTGGTCTGGGATGGGCTGCCTGAGAGGGTGGGATGGAAGCAGGTTCAACTGTAACTTTTAAACAGGGAATTGGACAAATACTTGAAGGGGAATGTTTTGCAAGACTGTCAAGGGCGAGGAAGTGGGGTTGGGATTGAATGGATGGCAATTGCAAAGGGCTAGCACAGGCACGATGTGCTGAATAGCCTCCTTTTGTCTTGTATCATTTCCTGGAGTGTTGCCCAAATCATATGGAGGCATCCAGGGGTTCGGATGAGTTTGTTCACTGCGGAAGACTAAGTGTGGGGGAGGGGAGGGGGGCATGACGCATGTCTCCAAAAACACAGAGGGTGGCAAAACAGATGGGAAGGCCTCTCTCACCACACAGCAAATATGTAGAGGACAGAGGACAGCAGCATGAGCCTGATTAATCCACTGAGCACAAGGGGTGATGAGGGAAGATGGCCCTTTGGGGACGAAGAGGACAGGTCGGGCCTAGATTTGAGCGATGGTGTAAAACAGGTGGTAATGAGTTGATGATCCATTTTACATTTTACACCTTTATCTGTGTTAATTTACATTGACTACACGCCCTATTCCCCTGAAGATTTAACGGGGCTAGAGCAAAGAGGGATTTGACAATATTTTCTATTGTTATCCGAAGTCAAGATTGCCCCCAGTCAGGGAAGGTCTGTAAGGATTTAAATGTAATAGAGAATTTGGATCCAGGGAACTTTCTCTCTTTGGTATGGGGGAATTTCAATCATTAAGAATGGACAAAGGAAAGTTAGAATAGCGTGGCATGAATCTTGTCAGTTTGCGTTCCATCACCAGGGCCAATAGCGTGTAGGAGGGGGTGTCTTTAATCTTTAATCTTTTATTATTGTCACACGTAGGCGTACATTAACACTGCAATGAAGTTACTGTGAAAATCCCCTAATCGCCACACTCCAGCCCCTGTTCGGGTACACGGAAGGAGAATTCAGAATGTCCAATTCACCTAACAAGCACGTCATTCGGGACTTGTGGGAGGAAACCGGAGCACCCGGAGGAAACCCACGCAGACACGGGGAGGACGTGCAGACTCAGCACAGACAGTGACCCAACGGGGAATCAAACCTGGGACCCTGGCGCTGTGAAGCAACAGTGCTAACCACTGTGCTACCGTGCCACAGACACCAGAAGTGAGAGTCCCGTTGAATGTCAACCCATAATTTGGTGCCAGATTTTCACTCTTGGTTTACTGCCAATGTCTGGGGTGGTATTCAAACTCTGCACCTTGTGACCCAAAGACAGTGATGGTTACCAGTAAAGCTCCCGACTCGCTCTCACCGTTGTTACTGCTTGCTGCGATGTGTGCGTCAGCACATCAGCTTCACCCCCAGATGTGTGGGTGAGGTTTAACCCTCGTCTCTGCCATAGGCGCAGGACACCTACTGTTGTGGTGAGGGGGAGGGGGGGGGGCGGTCCCTGGACCCTTTTACAGAGGTTGTGTCACTGGCTTCACCATCCGTGAAGCAGCCTCGTTACAACTTCCTTTCCCACGGTGGGACACTAAAGCCAGCAAAATGAATCTCTTTGCTCATTGTCCTATCCAGATTAAATGGGTGGTCGTGTCCACGTTAGGGCTCTGGGAGGGGGGGGGGGGGGGGGCTCTTGTTTGTGAGGTGGGCGTGATTGGGTGTAGTATCAATCAGCCAAATCCCATTCCTCACTGTGTTTCAATTTTGGAAATAGAAAACAGAAAAAGGGAAGGAGTGTGAGTGTAAAGAAGCAAGAGAGACTGACCCCTGTAAATCCGCAAAGCAAGATCCAATCTGTTTGTGAAATGCAAGTTGCCGCAGTCCCCTGCTTTCCCCTTTGAGGACCGGCCGGTGGGGGTTTAACCTGAGGGTCACCGCACCTCAGGCGAGGGGCAAGGTTGAGAAGGCGGAGCCTTCGTGAGTAACCTCAGCCGGTGCGGGGATTGAACCCGCGCTTGTTGACCTCGCCAACCGGGCGCCCAGCCAACTGAGCTGAACCGCCAACAGTGGGGTGGCATGAGATGCCAGAGTTGGAGCAGCCTGCAGGGTTGCAGGACTACAGGAGGTCAGAGGGAAATCAGCTATGAGGAGTTAAGAGAGGCAAGTATCAACAATGAATAGCAAGTGTATAGAAAGGGCAGATAGGAAGGACCTTTTCCATTGAGGAGAGGGGGCAATAACCAGGGGGCATAGATTTAAGGCAAGGGGCTTTGGAGGGGATTTGAGGAAATGCTTTTTTACCCAGAGGATGGTGGGAGTCTGGACCTCGCTGTGTGAAAGGGTGGGAGATGCAGGAACCCTCACAACATTTAACAAGCATTTAGATCAACACTTGAACGCTGTCGTATACAAGGCTATGAGTGCTGGAAAATGGGATTGGAATAGATAGGTGCTTGATGGCCACCATGTACATGATGGGCTGAAGGGCCTCTTTTTGTGGTGTAAAACTCGCCGACTCCATGACCATGACTCTAATAATAGGGCCATGGACAGGACGTATCTGCGGTGGACAATGCTGAAGGAATCACTGCTCATGTTCTTGGTTTTCCTGCAGGCGTTCTGATGTGGGAGGTGTTCTCCGAGGGAAAGATGCCGTATGAAAACCGTCTGAACACTGAAGTGGTCGAGGAACTCGCAGCCGGATTTCGTCTTCACAAGCCAAAATTGGCTTCTCCTTTAATTTACAAAATCATGAGCTGCTGCTGGCTGGAGGTTTGTGTTGCAATCGAGAAACTCGCCTGTAAATAATGGCGTGCGTTCGGAGGGCCCCAGAGGGGATTAGAGGTGAGGAGCGGGAAGGCCACGGAGGGATTTGAAGACACCGATGAGAATTGTAAACAAAGCACTGTTTGACCGGGGAATAATCTAGATTAGCAAACACAGAGGTGGTGAGTGATCAGGAACTTGGTGTGAGTTAGAGAACGGGTAAGAGGGTATTGGATGACCACAAGTCTGTGGAGGGTAGAGTGTGGGAGACCAGCTGGAAGAGCTGAAAGTTTAATCTAGAGTAACGAAGGAATGGGTGATGCTTTCAGCAGCTGACCAGCTGGAGCAGGACCTGAGTGAGTTGGGCAAGGAAGGTGGAAATAATGGCATGGATATGTGGTCAAAAGCTCATCTCAAGGGCAGCCCGGTAGCACAGTGGTTAGCACAGTTGCTTCACAGCTCCAGGGTCCCAGGTTCGATTCCCGGGCTGGGTCACTGTCTGTGCGGAGTCTGCACGTTCTCCCCCGTGTCTGCGTGGGTTTCCTCCGGGTGCTCCGGTTTCCTCCCACAGTCCAAAGATGTGCGGGTTAGGTGGATTGGCCATGATCAATTGCCCTTAGTTTCCAAAAAGGTTAAGTGGGGGTTGCGGGGATAGGGTAGATACGTGGGCTTGAGTGCGTTGCCCTTTGTGAGGGCCGGTGCAGACTCGATGGGCCGAATGGCCTCCTTCTGCACTGTAAATTCTAAATTCTTAAAAAAGGCCATTATTAAAAACTCTTCCATAGGATGTGAGGGTTGCTGGGCAGCACCATAGCTCAGAATTTATTGCCCCATCCCTAATGGCCCCTTGAGGAGGTGGTGGTGAGCCGCCTTCTCAAACAGCGTTTGACCCAGCGACAGTGAAGGAACGGCCGAAATATGTCTAAATCAAGATGGTGTATAGCTTGGGGGGGATCTTCCAGATGGTGGTATTCCCATGTGTCTGCTGCCTCAGGTCCGTCAAGGTGGTAGAAGCCAGGGGTTTGGAAGGTCTTGCCGAAGGAACCGTGGTGAGTTGCTGCAGTGCATCTTGTAGATGGTGCACACGGCCGCCACTGTGCGTCGGTGGTGGAGGGAGTGATTTTTGCAAATGGTGGATGGGGTGCCGATCAAGCGGGGCTGCTTTTTCCTGGATGGTGTTGAGCTTCTTGAGTGTTGTTGGAGCTGCACTCATCCAAGCGAGTGGAGAGTATTCCAGCACACTCCTGACTTGTGCCTTGTCGATGGTGAACAGGCTTTGCCGAGTCAGGAGGTGAGTTACTCACAGATCCCAGCCTCTGACCAGCTCTTGTAGCCACAGTATTAAAATGGCTGTATCAGTCCATTTTCCAAGCAATGGTAACCCCCAGGATGTCGATAGTGGGGGATTTAGCGATCAGCTGCCCTGGTGGGATTTGAACACACGTCCCCAGAGTATTAGCCTGGATTACTAACTCATTGACATTGCCTCTACATCACCGCCTCCCCCATTAATAGTGCTATCTAAATTCAAGTTGTTGTTGTGTGTGTAATCAGTTTGTGCATCACTTCTAAGAGTTTCTGGCTGCATTTAAGCGGCGTCCGAGGTGCCTGATCCTCAGCCACTGTCGCCTTTCCCCCACCACCTGACAGGCTACAAACCTGTGAATTAACACGATGAGGCAGCAGGGATCTTGGGTGCAGCCTGAGTGAACACACATGAAGGCAGAGCCTGCCTCCTGCACTCTCCACCTTGGGCTCAGTCAGGTTTCTGAGCCAGTGGTTCTTGCTGCAAAGTGGGCGTTTGGTTGGCAGGATTTTTGTCCTCTGCTGTGATGCTTCCTGTGGTTAAATATTCTGCTGACACACTGTGGGTTTGCAGGGCAGGCACAGCAGCTGCTTTGGTGAAGCAATAGAAGGTCGTCACCCAACAAAACCCCCAGCGGGCAGTTCGAACCTTCCAGAGAGGAGGAGAAATATGGGGTAAAGTCCCTCCCTGATTTGTGATCATTGGGAAGCTTGGCTGGAGTTAATTATAGTTTGTTCCCGTAAGATGAAGCTTCAGTAAAATTCAGGTTTTTAGGCAGGTTTTCAAACACACATCAATTCACGGAGAAAAAGTTCCATCTGTTTCACTAACTCTGCGGCCTCGGCTAACTTCGGTAAAACAACCACTTTGTTGGGGGGGAAGGTGGGGTGCACGTAGAGTGGGCATTATGGTCAGTACCATCAACACTGACCACTACTGGGGGCAATGGGATTCACAGAGTGGCCAGTGTGGATGGTGTGGGTCACAGCGCCCCAGTGGAAGGCAGTGTGGACGGTGTGGCTCACAGCACCCTCAGTGCTGGGCTGTGTGGATAGCGAGAGTCACAGCGCCCCCCAGTGCTGGGCAGAGTGGATGGTGAGGGTTACAGTGCCCCCAGTGCTGACCAGTGTGGATGGTGAGGGTTACAGCTCCCCCAGTGCGGGGCAGTGTGGCTGGCGAGTGTCACAGCGCCCCCCCAGTGCTGACCAGTGTAGATGGTGAGGGTTACAGCGCCCCCCAGTGGTGGGCAGTGTGGATGGTGAGTGTCACAGCGCCCCCTAGTGTTGGGCTGTGTGGATGGTGAGTGTCACAGCGCCTCCCAGTGCGGGGCAGTGTGGGTAGTGAGTGTCACAGCGCCCCCCAGTGCGGGGCAGTGTGGACGGTGAGGGTCACAGCGCCCCCAGTGGTGGGCCGTGTGGATGGTGTGGGTCACAGCACCCCCCAGTGCTGGGCTGTGTGGATGGTGAGGGTCACAGCGCCCCCCAGTGCTGGGCAGTGTGGACGGTGAGGGTTACAGCACCCCAAGTGCTGACCAGTGTGGACGGTAAGAGTCACAGCGCCCCCACTGCTCACCAGTGTGGAAGGTGAGTGTCACAGCGCCCCCCCCCCCAGTGCTGGGCAGTGTGGACGGTGAGGGTTACAGCGCCCCCCAGTGTGGGGCAGTGTGGACGGTGAGGGTCACAGCGCCCCCAGTGCTGGACAGTGTGGATGGTGAGTGTCACAGCACCCCCCCCCCCCCCCCCAGTGCAGGGCTGTGTGGATGGTGAGGGTAACAGCGCCCCCTAGTGCTGGGCTGTGTGGATGGCGAGAGTCACAGCGCCCCCCAGTGCTGGGCAGTGTGGATGGTGAGTGTCACAGCCCGCCGCCCCCCCCCCCCCCCAGTGCTGGGCTGCGTGGATGGTGAGTGTCACAGCGCCCCCTAGTGCTGGGCTGTGTGGATGGCGAGAGTCACAGCGCCCCCCAGTGCTGGGCAGTGTGGATGGCGAGGGTTACAGCGCCCCCCAGTGCTGGGCAGTGTGGATCGTGAGTGTCACAGCCCCACCCCCACCCAGTGCTGGGCAGTGTGGACGGTGAGGGTTACAGCGCCCCCCAGTGTGGGGCAGTGTGGACGGTGAGGGTCACAGCGCCCACAGTGCTGGACAGTGTGGATGGTGAGTCTCACAGCCCCCCCCCCCCAGTGCTGGGCTGTGTGGATGGTGAGGGTTACAGCGCCCCCTAGTGCTGGGCTGTGTGGATGGCGAGAGTCACAGCGCCCCCCAGTGCTGGGCAGTGTGGATGGTGAGTGTCACAGCCCCCCCCTCCCCCAGTGCTGGGCTGTGTGGATGGTGAGGGTTACAGCGCCCCCTAGTGCTGGGCTGTGTGGATGGTGAGAGTCACAGCGCCCCCCAGTGCTGGGCTGTGTGGATGGTGAGTGTCACAGCGCCCCCCCCCCAGTGCTGGGCAGTGTGGATGGTGAGGGTTACAGCGTGCCCTCTAGTGCTGGGCTGTGTGGATGGCGAGGATCACAGCGACCCCCAGTGCTGGGCAGTGTGGATGGCGAGGGTTACAGCACCCCCCAGTGCTGGGCAATGTGGATGGTGAGGGTCACAGCGCCCCCCAGTGCTGGGCAGTGTGGCCGGTGAGGGTTACAACGCCCCCCCAGTGCGGGGCAGTGTGGATGTGAGGGTTACAGCACCCCGAGTGCTGACCAGTGTGGACGGTGAGGGTCACAGCGCCCCCAGTGCTCACCAGTGTGGAAGGTGAGTGTAACAGCGCCCCCCAGTGCTGGGCAGCGTGGATGGTGAGTGTCACAGCCCGCCGCCCCCCCCCCAGTACTGGGCTGTGTGGATGGTGAGTGTCACAGCGCCCCCTAGTGTTGGGCTGTGTGGATGGTGAGTGTCACAGCCCCCCCCAGTGCTGGGCTGTGTGGATGGTGAGGGTTACAGCGCCCCCTAGTGCTGGGCTGTGTGGATGGCGAGAGTCACAGCGCCCCCCAGTGCTGGGCAGTGTGGATGGTGAGTGTCACAGCCCCCCCCCAGTGCTGGGCTGTGTGGATGGTGAGGGTTACAGCGCCCCCCAGTGCTGGGCTGTGTGGATGGTGAGTGTCACAGCCCCCCCCTCCCCCAGTGCTGGGCTGTGTGGATGGTGAGGGTTACAGCGCCCCCTAGTGCTGGGCTGTGTGGATGGTGATAGTCACAGCGCCCCCCAGTGCTGGGCTGTGTGGATGGCGAGAGTCACAGCGACCCCGCAGTGCTGGGCAGTGTGGATGGCGAGGGTTACAGCACCCCCCAGTGCTGGGCAATGTGGATGGTGAGGGTCACAGCGCCCCCCAGTGCTGGGCAGTGTGGACGGTGAGGGTCACAGCGCCCACAGTGCTGGACAGTGTGGATGGTGAGTGTCACAGCCCCCCCCCAGTGCTGGGCTGTGTGGATGGTGAGGGTTACAGCGCCCCCCAGTGCTGGACAGTGTGGATGGTGAGTGTCACAACCCCCCCCCCAGTGCTGGGCTGTGTGGATGGTGAGGGTTACAGCGCCCCCTAGTGCTGGGCTGTGTGGATGGCGAGAGTCACAGCGCCCCCCAGTGCTGGGCAGTGTGGATGGTGAGTGTCACAGCCCCCCCCTCCCCCAGTGCTGGGCTGTGTGGATGGTGAGGGTTACAGCGCCCCCTAGTGCTGGGCTGTGTGGATGGCGAGAGTCACAGCGCCCCCCAGTGCTGGGCAGTGTGGATGGTGAGTGTCACAGCCCCCCCCTCCCCCAGTGCTGGGCTGTGTGGATGGTGAGGGTTACAGCGCCCCCTAGTGCTGGGCTGTGTGGATGGTGATAGTCACAGCGCCCCCCAGTGCTGGGCTGTGTGGATGGCGAGAGTCACAGCGACCCCGCAGTGCTGGGCAGTGTGGATGGCGAGGGTTGCAGCACCCCCCAGTGCTGGGCAATGTGGATGGTGAGGGTCACAGCGCCCCCCAGTGCTGGGCAGTGTGGACGGTGAGGGTCACAGCGCCCACAGTGCTGGACAGTGTGGATGGTGAGTGTCACAGCCCCCCCCCCAGTGCTGGGCTGTGTGGATGGTGAGGGTTACAGCGCCCCCCAGTGCTGGACAGTGTGGATGCTGAGTGTCACAACCCCCCCCCCAGTGCTGGGCTGTGTGGATGGTGAGGGTTACAGCGCCCCCTAGTGCTGGGCTGTGTGGATGGCGAGAGTCACAGCGCCCCCCAGTGCTGGGCAGTGTGGATGGTGAGTGTCACAGCCCCCCCCTCCCCCAGTGCTGGGCTGTGTGGATGGTGAGGGTTACAGCGCCCCCTAGTGCTGGGCTGTGTGGATCGTGAGTGTCACAGCCCCACCCCCCCCCAGTGCTGGGCAGTGTGGACGGTGAGGGTTACAGCGCCCCCCAGTGCGGGGCAGTGTGGATAGTGAGTGTCACAGCGCCCCCCAGTGCGGGGCAGTGTGGACGGTGAGGGTCACAGCGCCCACAGTGCTGGACAGTGTGGATGGTGAGTGTCACAGCCCCCCCCGAGTGCTGGGCTGTGTGGATGGTGAGGGTTACAGCGCCCCCTAGTGCTAGGCTGTGTGGATGGCGAGAGTCACAGCGCCCCCCAGTGCTGGGCAGTGTGGATGGTGAGTGTCACAGCACCCCCCTCCCCCAGTGCTGGGCTGTGTGGATGGTGAGGGTTACAGCGCCCCCTAGTGCTGGGCAGTGTGGACGGTGAGGGTTACAGCGCCCCCCAGTGCGGGGCAGTGTGGATGGTGAGTGTCACAGCGCCCCCCAGTGCTGGGCAGTGTGGATGGTGAGTGTCACAGCACCCCCCTCCCCCAGTGCTGGGCTGTGTGGATGGTGAGGGTTACAGCGCCCCCTAGTGCTGGGCAGTGTGGACGGTGAGGGTTACAGCGCCCCCCAGTGCGGGGCAGTGTGGATGGTGAGTGTCACAGCGCCCCCCAGTGCTGGGCAGTGTGGACGGTGAGGGTCACAGCAGCCCCCCCACCCCCCCCAGTGCAGGGCTGTGTGGATGGTGAGGGTTACAGCGCCCCCTAGTGCTGGGCTGTGTGGATGGCGAGAGTCACAGCGCCCCCCAGTGCTGGGCAGCGTGGATGGTGAGTGTCACAGCCCGCCGACCCCCCCCCCAGTACTGGGCTGTGTGGATGGTGAGTGTCACAGCGCCCCCTAGTGTTGGGCTATGTGGATGGTGAGTGTCACAGCGAATCCCAGTGCGGGGCAGTGTGGATAGTGAGTGTCACAGCGCCCCCTAGTGCTGGGCTGTGTGGATGGCGAGAGTCATAGCGCCCCCCAGTGCTGGGCAGTGTGGATGGTGAGTGTCACAGCCCCCCCCTCCTCCAGTGCTGGGCTGTGTGGATGGTGAGGGTTACAGCACCCCCTAGTGCTGGGCTGTGTGGATGGTGAGAGTCACAGCGCCCCCCAGTGCTGGGCTGTGTGGATGGTGAGTGTCACAGCGCCCCCCCCAGTGCTGGGCAGTGTGGATGGTGAGGGTTACAGCGCGCCCCCTAGTGCTGGGCTGTGTGGATGGCGAGAGTCACAGCGACCCCCAGTGCTGGGCAGTGTGGATGGCGAGGGTTACAGCGCCCACCAGTGCTGGGCAATGTGGATGGTGAGGGTCACAGCGCCCCCCAGTGCTGGGCAGTGTGGACGGTGAGGGTTACAGCGCCCCCCCAGTGCGGGGCAGTGTGGATGGTGAGGGTTACAGCGCCCCCCAGTGCAGGGCAGTGTGGATGGTGAGGGTTACAGCACCCAAGTGCTGACCAGTGTGGACGGTGAGGGTCACAGCGCCCCCAGTGCTCACCAGTGTGGAAGGTGAGTGTCACAGCGCCCCCCCCCAGTGCTGGGCAGTGTGGACGGTGAGGGTTACAGCGCCCCCCAGTGCGGGGCAGTGTGGATGGTGAGTGTCACAGCGCCCCCAAGTGCGGGGCAGTGTGGACGGTGAGGGTCACAGCGCCCCCAGTGCTGGGCAGTGTGGATGGCGAGGGTTACAGCGCCCCCCAGTGCGGGGCAGTGTGGACGGTGAGGGTTACAGCACCCCCAGTGCTGGGCAGTGTGGATGGTGAGTGTCACAGCCCCCCCCCCCCCCCCCAGTGCTGGGCTGTGTGGATGGTGAGGGTAACAGCGCCCCCTAGTGCTGGGCTGTGTGGATGGCGAGAGTCACAGCGCCCGCCCAGTGCTGGGCAGTGTGGATGGTGAGTGTCACAGCCCCCCCTCCCCCCCCGCCCCCCGCCAGTGCTGGGCTGTGTGGATGGTGAGGGTTACAGCGTCCCCTAGTGCTGGGCTCTGTGGATGGCGAGAGTCACAGCGCCCCCCTGTGCTGGGCTGTGTGGATGGTGAGTGTCACAGCGCCCCCCCCGAGTGCTGGGCAGTGTGGATGGTGAGGGTTACAGCGCCCCCTAGTGCTGGGCCGTGTGGATAGCGAGAGTTACAGCGCCCCCCCAGTGCTGGGCAGTGTGGATGGTGAGGGTCACAGCGCCCCCAGTGCTGGGCTGTGTGGATGGCGAGAGTCACAGCGCCCCGCCCCCCCCCCCCCCCCCCCCCAGTGCTGGGCTGTGTGGATGGTGAGTGTCACAGCGCCCCCTAGTGCTGGGCTGTGTGGATGGCGAGAGTCACAGCGCCCCCCAGAGCTGCGCAGTGTGGATGGTGAGTGTCACAGCCCCCCCCCCCCAGTGCTGGGCTGTGTGGATGGTGAGGGTAACAGCGCCCCCTAGTGCTGGGCTGTGTGGATGGCGAGTGTCACAGCCGCCCCTCCTCCCCCCCCCCCGCCAGTGCTGGGCTGTGTGCATGGTGAGGGTTACAGCGCCCCCCAGTGCGGGGCAGTGTGGATGGTGAGGGTTACAGCGCCCCCCAGTGCGGGGCAGTGTGGATGGTGAGGGTTGCAGCACCCCAAGTGCTGACCAGTGTGGACGGTGAGGGTCACAGCGCCCCCAGTGCTCACCAGTGTGGAAGGTGAGTGTCACATCGCCCCCCCCCAGTGCTGGGCAGTGTGGACGGTGAGGGTTACAGCGCCCCTCAGTGCGGGGCAGTGTGGATGGTGAGTGTCACAGCGCCCCCCAGTGCGGGGCAGTGTGGACGGTGAGGGTCACAGCGCCCCCAGTGCTGGGCAGTGTGGATGGTGAGTGTCACAGCCCCCCCCCCCCTAGTGCTGGGCTGTGTGGATGGCGAGAGTCACAGCGCCGCGCCCCCCCCCCCAGTGCTGGGCTGTGTGGATGGTGAGTGTCACAGCGCCCCCTAGTGCTGGGCTGTGTGGATGGCGAGAGTCACAGCGCCCCCCAGTGCTGGGCAGTGTGGATGGCGAGGGTTACAGCGCCCCCCAGTGCGGGGCAGTGTGGACGGTGAGGGTTACAGCACCCCCAGTGCTGGGCAGTGTGGATGGTGAGTGTCACAGCGCCCCCCCCCCCCCCGCCCCCAGTGCTGGGCTGTGTGGGTGGTGAGGGTAACAGCGCCCCCTAGTGCTGGGCTGTGTGGATGGCGAGAGTCACAGCGCCCCCCAGTGCTGGGCAGTGTGGATGGTGAGTGTCACAGCGCCCCCCCGAGTGCTGGGCAGTGTGGATGGTGAGGGGTACAGCTCCCCCCAGTGCTGGGCCGTGTGGATAGCGAGAGTTACAGCGCCCCCCCAGTGCTGGGCAGTGTGGATGGTGAGGGTCACAGCGCCCCCAGTGCTGGGCTGTGTGGATGGCGAGAGTCACAGCGCCCCGCCCCCCCCCGCCCCCAGTGCTGGGCTGTGTGGATGGTGAGTGTCACAGCGCCCCCTAGTGCTGGGCTGTGTGGATTGCGAGTGTCACAGCGCCCCCCAGTGCTGGGCTGTGTGGATGGCGAGTGTCACAGCGCCCCCCAGTGCTGGGCAGTGTGGATGGCGAGTGTCATAGCGCCCCCCAGTGCTGGGCTGTGTGGATGGCGAGTGTCACAGCGCCCCCCAGTGCGGACCAGTGTGGATGGTGAGGGTCACAGCGCCCCCCAGTGCTGACCAGTGTCGATGGCGAGTGTCACAGCGCCCCCCAGTGCTGGTCTGTGTGGATGGCGAGTGTCACAGCGCCCCCCCAGTGCTGACCAGTGTGGATGGTGAGGGTCACAGCGCCCCCCAGTGCGGGGCAGTGTGGACGGTGAGGGTCACAGCGCCCCCAGTGCTGACCAGTGTGGACGGTGAGTGTCACAGCGCCCCCCAGTGCTGGGCAGTGTCGATGGCGACGGTTACAGCGCCCCCTAGTGCTGGGCTGTGTGGATGGCGAGGGTTACAACACCCCCAGTGTGGGGCAGTTTGGATGGTGAGTGTTACAGCGCCCCCCCCCCCCACCCCCCCCCCCCACCCCCCCCCCAGTGCTGGGCTGTGTGGATGGCGAGGGTTACAATACCCCAGTGCTGGGCTGTGTGGATGCTGAGTGTGGCAGCGCCCCCCAGTGCAGGGCAGTGTGGATGGTGTGTGTCACAGCGCCCCCCAGTGCTGGGCAGTGTGGATGCGAGGGTTACAGCGCTCCCCCAGTGTGGGGCAGTGTTGATGGTGAGTGTCACAGCCCCCCCCCCCCCCAGTGTGGGGCAGTGTGGATGGTGAGTGTCACAGCCCCCCCCCAGTGCGGGGCAGTGTGGATGGTGAGTGTCACAGCCCCCCCCAGTGCGGGGCAGCGTGGATGGTGAGTGTCACAGCCCCCCTCAGTGCTGACCAGTGTGGATCGTGAGGGATACAGCGCCCCCCAGTGGTGGGCAGTGTGGATGGCGTGGGTCACAGCGCCCCCCCCCACTGCTGACCAGTGTAGATAGCGGTGTTTACAGCACCCCCCAGTGCTGGGCCGTGTGGGTAGCGAGAGTCACAGCGCACCCCAGTGCTGGGCAGTGCGGATGGTAAGGGTTACAGCGCCCCCCAGTGCTGGGCAGTGTGGATCGTGAGTGTCACAGCCCCACCCCCCCCCAGTGCTGGCCAGTGTGGACGGTGAGGGTTACAGCGCCCCCCAGTGCTGGGCTGTGTGGATGGCGAGAGTCACACCGCCCCCCAGTGCTGGGCAGTGTGGATGGTGAGTGTCACAGCCCCCCCGCCCCCCCAGTGCTGAGCAGTGTGGATGGTGAGGGTTACAGCGCCCCCTAGTGCTGGGCCGTGTGGATAGCGAGAGTTACAGTGCCCCCCAGTGCTGGGCAGTGTGGATGGTGAGGGTCACAGCGCCCCCAGTGCTGGGCAGTGTGGATGGGGCGGGTTACAGCTCCCCCAGTGCTGGGCTGTGTGGATGGCGAGTGTCACAGCGCCCCCCAGTGCTGGGCAGTGTGGATGGCGAGTGTCACAGCGCCCCCCAGTGCTGGGCTGTGTGGATGGCGAGTGTCACAGCACCCCTCAGTGCTGACCAGTGTGGATGGTGATGGTCACAGCGCCCCCCAGTGCTGACCAGTGTCGATGGCGAGTGTCACAGCGCCCCCCAGTGCTGGGCTGTGTGGATGGCGAGTGTCACAGCGCCCCCCCAGTGCTGACCAGTGTGGATGGTGAGGGTCACAGCGCCCCCCAGTGCGGGGCAGTGTGGGCGGTGAAGGTCACAGCGCCCCCAGTGCTGACCAGTGTGGATGGTGAGGGTCACAGCGCCCCCCAGTGCTGACCAGTGTGGATGGTGAGGGTCACAGCGCCCCCCAGTGCGGGGCAGTGTGGACGGTGAGTGTCACAGCGCCCCCAGTGCTGACCAGTGTGGACGGTGAGTGTCACAGCTGCCCCCGGTGCTGGGCAGTGTGGACGGTGAGGGTTACAGCGCCCCCCCCCCCCAGTGCTGGGCAGTGTGGACGGTGAGTGTCACAGCCACCCCCAGTGCTGGGCAGTGTGGATGGCGAGGTTTACAGCGCCCCCTCGTGCTGGGCTGTGTGGATGGCGAGGGTTACAACACCCCCAGTGTGGGGCAGTGTGGATGGTGAGTGTTACAGCGCCCCCCCCACCCCCCCCAGTGCTGGGCTGTGTGGCTGGCGAGGGTTACAATATCCCAGTGCTGGGCAGTGTGGATGCTGAGTGTGGCAGCGCCCCCCAGTGCGAGGCAGTGTGGATGGTGTGTGTCTCAGCACCCCCCAGTGCTAGGCAGTGTGGATGGTGAGGGTTACAGCGCCCCCCCCCCCCCCCCCCAGTGTGGGGCAGTGTGGATGGTGAGTGTCACCCCCCCCAGTGCGGGGCAGTGTGGATGGTGAGTGTCACAGCCCCCAGTGCTGACCAGTGTGGATGGTGAGGGTTACAGCGCCCCCCAGTGGTGGGCAGTGTGGATGGCGTGGGTCACAGCGCCCCCCCCACTGCTGACCAGTGTAGATAGCGGAGTTTACAGCGCCCCCCAGTGCTGGGCCGTGTGGGTAGCGAGAGTCACAGCGCCCCCCAGTGCTGGGCAGTGTGGATGGTGAGGGTCACAGCGCCCCCAGTGTTGGGCAGTGTGGATGGGGAGAGTCACAGCGCCCCCCAGTGCTGACCAGTGTGGATGGTGAGGGTCAGAGCGCCCCCCAGTGCTAACCAGTGTCGATGGCGAGTGTCACAGCGCCCCCCAGTGCTGGGCTGTGTGGATGGCGAGTGTCACAGCGCCCCCGAGTGCTGACCAGTGTGGACGGTGAGTGTCACAGCGCCCCCCAGTGCTGACCACTGTGGATGGGGAGGGTCACAGCGCCCCCCAGTGCTGACCAGTGTCGATGGTGAGGGTTACAGCACCCCCCAGTGTGGGGCAGTGTGGACGGTGAGGGTTACCGCGCCCCCAGTGCTGGGCAGTGTGGATGGGGAGAGTCACAGCGCCCCCCAGTGCTGACCAGTGTGGATGGTGAGGTTCAGAGCGCCCCCCCAGTGCTAACCAGTGTCGATGGCGAGTGTCACAGCGCCCCCCAGTGCTGGGCTGTGTGGATGGCGAGTGTCACAGCGCCCCCGAGTGCTGACCAGTGTGGACGGTGAGTGTCACAGCGCCCCCCAGTGCTGACCACTGTGGATGGGGAGGGTCATAACGCCCCCCAGTGCTGACCAGTGTGGATGGTGAGGGTCAGAGCGCCCCCCAGTGCTGACCAGTGTCGATGGCGAGTGTTACAGCGCCCCCCAGTGCTGGGCTGTGTGGATGGCGAGTGTCACAGCGCCCCCGAGTGCTGACCAGTGTGGACGGTGAGTGTCACAGCGCCCCCCAGTGCTGACCACTGTGGATGGGGAGGGTCACAGCGCCCCCCAGTGCTGACCAGTGTCGATGGTGAGGGTTACAGCACCCCCCAGTGCGGGGCAGTGTGGACGGTGAGGGTCACAGCTCCCCCGGTCGTGGGTAGTGTGGATGGTGAGGGTCACAGCTCCCCCAGTGCTGACCAGTGTGGATGGTGAGGGTCACAGCTACCCCGGTGGTGGGCAGTGTGGATGGTGAGGGCCACAGCTCCCCCAGTGCTGGGCAGTGTGGACAGAGAGTGTTACAGCGCCCCCCAGTGGTGGGCAGCGTGGATTGTGTGGGTCACAGCGCCCCCCACTGCTGACCAGTGTAGATAGCGGGAGTTACAGCGCCCCCTGTATGGGGCAGTGTGGATGGCGAGTGTCACAGCGCCCCCCAGAGCTGACCAGTGTGGATGCTGAGGGTCAGAGCGCCCCCCAGTGCTAACCAGTGTCGATGGTGAGCGTTACAGCGCCCCCCAGTGGTGGACAGTGTGGATGGCGTGGGTCACAGCGCCCCCCACTGCTGACCAGTGTAGATAGCGGGAGTTACAGCGCCCCCCAGTGCTGGGCAGTGTGGATGGTGAGGGTCACAGCGCCCCCCAGTGCTGGGCAGTGTGGATGGTGAGGGTCACAGCGCCCCCGGTGCTGGACAGTGTGGATGGGGAGTGTCACAGCGCCCCCCAGTGCTGGGCTGTGTGGATGGCGAGTGTCACAGCGCCCCCCCAGTGCTGACCAGTGTGGATGGTGGGGGTCAGAGCGCCCCCCAGTACTGGGCTGTGTGGATGGCGAGTGTCACAAAGCCCCCCAGTGCTGACCAGTGTGGACGGTGAGTGTCACAGCGCCCCCCAGTGCTGACCAGTGTGGATGGGGAGGGTCACAGCGCCCCCCCAGTGCTGACCAGTGTCGATGGCGAGTGTCACAGCGCCCCCCAGTGCTGGGCTGTGTGGATTGCGAGTGTCACAGCGCCCCCCCAGTGCTGACCAGTGTGGACGGTGAGTGTCACAGCGCCCCCCAGTGCTGACCAGTGTGGATGGGGAGGGTCACAGCGCCCCCACAGTGCTGACCAGTGTCGATGGTGAGGGTTACAGCACCCCCCAGTGCTGGGCAGTGTGGACGGTGAGGGTCACAGCGTCCCCCCAGTGCTGGGCAGTGTGGATGGCGAGGGTTACAGTGCCCCCCAGTGCTGGGCTGTGTGGATGGCGAGGGTTACAACACCCCCAGTGCGGGGCAATGTGGATGGTGAGTGTCACAGCGCCCCTCCAGTGATGGGCAGTGTGGACAATGAGGGTTACAGCGCCCCCCAGTGCTGGGCAGTGTGGATGGCGAGGGTTACAGTGCCCCCCAGTGCTGGGCTGTGTGGACAGTGAGGGTTACAGCGCCCCCCAGTGCGGGGCAGTGTGGATGGTGAGTGTCACAGCGCCCCCCAGTGCTGGGCAGTGTGGACGGTGAGGGTTACAGCGCCCCCCAGTGCTGGGCAGTGTGGATGGTGAGGGTTACAACACCCCCAGTGCTCACCAGTGTGGACGGTGACTGTCACAGCACCCCCCAGTGCTGGGCAGTGTGGATGGCGAGGATTATAGCGCCCCCCCAGTGCTGGGCAGTGTGGATGGCGAGGGTTACAAGAGCCCCAGTGTGGGGCAGTGTGGATGGCGAGGATTACAGCTGCCCCCCAGTGCTGGGCAGTGTGGATGGTGAGGGTTACAGCGCCCCCCAGTGTGGGGCAGTGTGGATGGTGAGTGTCACAGCCCCCCCCCCCCCAGTGCTGGGCAGTGTGGATGGTGAGTGTCACAGCCCCCCCCTCAGTGCTGACCAGTGTGGTTGATGAGGGTTACAGCGCCCCCCAGTGGTGGGCAGTGTGGCTGGTGTAGGTCACAGCGCTCCCCAGTGCTGACCAGTGTAGAAAGCGGGAATTACAGCGCCCCCGAGTGCTGGGCAGTGTGGATGGTGAGTGTCACAGCACCCCCAGTGCCGACCAGTGTGGACGGTGAGTGTCACAGCGCCCCCCAGTGCTGACCAGTGTAGATAGCGGGAGTTACAGCGCCCCCCCCCCCCCAGTGCTGGGCAGTGTGGATGGTGAGGATTACAGCGCCTCCCAGTGCTGGGCAGTGTGGATGGTGAGTGTCACAGCCCCCCTCAGTGCTGACCAGTGTGGATGATGAAGGTTACAGCGCCCCCCAGTGGTGGGCAGTGTGGCTGGTGTAGGTCACAGCGCTCCCCAGTGCTGACCAGTGTAGATAGCGGGAGTCACAGCGCCCCCCCAGTGCTGGGCAGTGTGGATGGTGAGTGTCACAGCACCCCCAGTGCTGACCAGTGTGGACGGTGAGTGTCACAGTGCCCCCCAGTGCTGACCAGTGTAGATAGCGGGAGTTACAGCGCCCCCCAGTGCTGGGCAGTGTGGATGGTGAGGGTCACAGCGCCCCCCCAGTGCTGACCAGTGCGGACGGTGAGTGTCACAGCGCCCCCCAGTGCTGACCAGTGTAGATAGCGGGAGTTACAGCACCCCGCAGTGCTGACCAGTGTAGAAAGCGGGAGTTACAGCGCCCCCCCAGTGCTGGGCAGTGTGGACGGTGAGTGTCACAGCGCCCCCCAGTGCTGACCAGTGTAGATAGCGGGAGGTACAGCGCCCCCCCAGTGCTGGGCAGTGTGGATGGTGAGGGTCACAGCGCCCCCCAGTGCTGACCAGTGCAGACGGTGAGTGTCACAGCGCCCCCCAGTGCTGACCAGTGTAGATAGCGGGAGTTACAGCGCCCCGCAGTGCTGACCAGTGTAGAAAGCGGGAGTTACAGCGCCCCCCAGTGCTGGGCAGTGTGGACGGTGAGTGTCACAGCGCCCCCCAGTGCTGACCAGTGTAGATAGCGGGAGTTACAGCGCACCCCAGTGCTGGGCAGTGTGGATGGTGAGGGTCACAGCGCCACCCAGTGCTGACCAGTGTGGACGGTGAGTGTCACAGCGCCCCCCCAGTGCTGACCAGTGTAGTTAGTGGGAGTTACAGCGCCCCCCAGTGCTGGGCAGTGTGGGTTTAATGACTGTCCTAATCAAGGTCTGTTATTACATCAGTTTCCTCTGGGTTATGATTGTTCAACATTGTTTATTTTACTTAAAAGTTAAGAAATAACAAAGTCCTTCCTATTTTTCTCGGCCCAGAGACCTGAAGAGAGACCTTCATTTATTGAGCTTCGGAATGAATTAAATGAGCTCTCCGAATCTGGAGAACTGTGAACACACATTGCGATGGTGCGTCCTTGAAACAGAACAATCAAACGTGGGCACGAGAACTCTTTGACTACGCTGCGTTGTTTATTAATTATTTATTTATTACTAATGGAAATCATCTCTGATGCTTGCTGGAACAGAGTCCCATGGCAGCAGAACTCCCTGGAGATCTCGGTCGAGGTGTGTGCCTTAGCTGTTCAACCGTAGAGGCGTCGCAGCTGAGCCCAGTCCTGTCAGCAGCATTTGTTTCCCCACCACACCCGAGTTGTACTGAGCTCAGCTGTCGTATCCCGACTCCAGTATTGACTGAATCGAAAGGAGCTGTATCATTTTATAATATTCAAAGACTGAGGCACCGATACAGAACGCCTGGTAAAAATGTTCACTTCAAAGACTGAACCCCTATTCACCTGAATTCTTGCTCATTTCCTTGCAAGTCTGTGGCTTTACAATCAGGTGTTCTTCGCTGGGGGATCAAGTTGAGCGTCTGTCCACAGACTCATAACACGGCAACAGGTCAACCTGACCCGGTCCAAGACAACATAATCACTTCCCAAAATTATAGCCACTCACACGCAGCAGGTAGAAGGAAGCTCGGGGTGTTTTTAAGATCAAGAACTGATGATAAGACATAACTGACCTGCCCCTTTATCAAGACCAACTCTATCTACCATATCCAGCTACCCACCTCCTCCCCATATCCCTCAAACCCACCTACCCACCTCCTCCCCATATCCCTCAAACCCACCTTCTCCCCATATCCCTCAAACCCACCTACCCACCTCCTCCCCATATCCCTCAAGCCCACCTACCCACCTTCTTCCCATTTCCCTCAAACCCACCTCCTCCACATATCCCTCAAACTCACCTACCCACCTCCTCCCCATATCCCTCAAACCCACCTACCCACCTTCTCCCCATATCCCTCAAACCCACCTCCTCACCATATCCCTCAAACCCACCTACCCACCTTCGCCCCATATCCCTCAAACCCACTATCCACCTTCACTCCATATGCCTCAAACCCACCTACCCACCTTCGCCCCATATCCCTCAAACCCACCTCCTCCCCATATCCCTCATACCCACCTACCCACCTTCTCCCCATATACCTCAAACCCACCTACCCACCTTCTCCCCATATCCCTCAAACCCACTATCCACCTTCACTCCATATCCCTCAAACCCACCTACCCACCTTCTCCCCATATCCCTCAAACCCACCTACCCACCTTACCCCCATATCCCTCAAACCCCCCTACCCACCTTCTCCCCATATCCCTCAAACCCACCTACCCACCTTCTCCCCATATCCCTCAAACCCACCTACCCACCTTACCCCCATATCCCTCAAACCCCCCTACCCACCTCCTCCCCATGTCCCTCAAACCCACCTACCCACCTTCTCCCCATATCCCTCAAACCCACTATCCACCTTCACTCCATATCCCTCAAACCCACCTACCCACCTTCTCCCCATATCCCTCAAACCCACCTACCCACCTTACCCCCATATCCCTCAAACCCCCCTACCCACCTCCTCCCCATATCCCTCAAACCCACCTACCCACCTCCTCCCCATATCCCTCAAACCCACCTACCCAACTCCTCCCCATATCCCTAAAACTCACCTACACACTTCCTCCCCATATCCCTCAAACTCACCTACCCACCTTCTCCCCATATCTCTCAAACCCACCTACCCACCTTCTCCCCATATCCCTCAAACCCACATACCCACCTTCTCCCCATATCCGTCACATCCCCTACCCACCTCCTCCCCATATCCCTCAAACCCACCTCCACCCCATATCCCTCAAACCCACCTACCCACCTTATCCCCATATCCTCAAACCCACCTACCCACTTCCTCCCCATATCCCTCAAACCCACCTACCCACCTCCTCCCCATATCCCTAAAACCCATCTACCCACCTTACCCCCATATCCCTCAAACCCACCTACCCACCTTATCCCCATATCCCTCAAACCCGCCTACCCACCTCCTCCCCATATCCCTCAAACCCACCTACCCACCGTCTCCCCATATCCCTCAAACCCACCTACCCACCTTCTCCCCATATCCCTCAAACCCACTATCCACCTTCACTCCATATGCCTCAAACCCACCTACCCACCTTCGCCCCATATCCCTCAAACCCACCTCCTCCCCATATCCCTCAAACCCACCTACCCACCTTCACTCCATATCCCACAAACCCACCTACCCACCTTCTCCCCATACCCCTCAAACCCACCTACCCACCTTCTCCCCATATCCCTCAAACCCACTATCCACCTTCACTCCATATCCCTCAAACCCACCTACCCACCTTCTCCCCATATCCCTCAAACCCACCTACCCACCTTACCCCCATATCCCTCAAACCCCCCTACCCACCTCCTCCCCATATCCCTCAAACCCACCTACCCACCTTCTCCCCATATCCGTCACATCCCCTACCCACCTCCTCCCCATATCCCTCAAACCCACCTACCCACCTCCACCCCATATCCCTCAAACCCACCTACCCACTTTCTCCCCATATCCCTCAAACCCCCCTACCCACCTCCTCCCCATATCCCTCAAACCCACCTACCCACCTCCTCCCCATATCCCTCAAACCCACCTACTCACCTCCTCCCCATATCCCTCAAACCCACCTACCCACCTCCACCCCATATCCCTCAAACCCACCTACCCACTTTCTCCCCATATCCCTCAAACCCCCTACCCACCTCCTCCCCATATCCCTCAAACCCACCTACCCACCTTCTCCCCATATCCCTCAAACCCACCTACCCACCTTACCCCCATATCCCTCAAACCCCCCTACCCACCTCCTCCCCATATCCCTCAAACCCACCTACCCACCTTCTCCCCATATCCGTCACATGCCCTACCCACCTCCTCCCCATATCCCTCAAACCCACCTACCCACCTCCACCCCATATCCCTGAAACCCACCTACCCACTTTCTCCCCATATCCCTCAAACCCCCCTACCCACCTCCTCCCCATATCCCTCAAACCCACCTACCCACCTCCTCCCCATATCCCTCAAACCCACCTACTCACCTCCTCCCCATATCCCTCAAACCCACCTACCCACCTCCACCCCATATCCCTCAAACCCACCGACCCACTTTCTCCCCATATCCCTCAAACCCCCCTACCCACCTCCTCCCCATATCCCTCAAACCCACCTACCCACCTTCTCCCCATATCCCTCAAACCTACCTACCCACCTCCTCCCCATATCCCTCAAACCCACCTTCTCCCCATATCCCTCAAACCCACCTACCCACCTTCTCCCCATATCCCTCAAACCCACCTACCCACCTTCTCCCCATATCCCTCAAACCCACCTACCCACCTCCTCCCCATATCCCTCAAGCCCACCTCCTCCCCATATCCCTCAAACCCACCTACCCACCTTCTCCCGATATCCCTCAAACCCACCTACCCACTTCTCAGTCCTGATATCTCTAACTGATTGCCAGCCACACAAATCCCTCTGGGGGTGAGGATTGCGGACTTCAGTTACCCTTCGTATGAAACAAAAATCAGTGGATGGATAATAACAGCTACATTTATAAAATGTTAGCTTTTTATGTCTCAAAGGAATTCTCGATGTATTAATTTACAGATACTGAATATGTAAATGGTCATATGAACATATATGCTGTTGTAAATGTGTATTTTTATAAAATGTAACCGAATGAGAAAATACACAGACTGAAACAAATTTGCATTTCAGATTATTTTAATATTGAAGAAAAATATCTGCCCGATATATTGCTTCCTCATTGACTGGGATCAGATTCTAATGGGTAATAGGGTTTTAAAATCCCTTTTCAGAGTGCGATTGTGGCTATTTATCTCAATTTTGTTTATGTTTATGAGTCTTGTACTGCCTCACGGCGCCGAGGTCCCAGGTTCGACCCCGGCTCTGGGTCACTGTCTGTGTGGAGTTTGCACATTCTCCCCGTGTGTGCGTGGCTTTCGCCCCCACAACCCAAAGTTGTGCAGGGTAGGTGCATTGGCCACGCTAAATTGCCCCTTAATTGGAAAAAATGAATTGGGTACTCTAAATTTATATTAAACTATTCTTTCCAATCTGAAAGGGGAGGGGGGTCATCAAACAAGCTGCCCCAGCCCTGTGAACAACACATGGGTAGCACAGTGGTTAGCACTGCTGCCTCACAGCTCCAGGGTCCCGGGTTCAATTCCGGCCTCGGGTGACTGTCTGTGTGGGGTTTGCACTTTCACCCCGTGTCTGCGTGGGTTTCCTCCGGGTGCTCCGGTTTGCACCCACAGTCCAAAGATGTGCGGGTTAGGTGGACTGGCCATGCTAAATTGCCTCTTAGTGTCCAAAAAGGTTAGGTGGGGTTACGGGGATAGGGTGGAAGCGTGGCCTTGAGTAGGGTGCTCTTTCCAAGGGCTGGTGCAGACTCGATGGGCCGAATGGCCTCCTTCTGCACTGTAAATTCTATGATTCTATGTGTAGGTTCGTGCTCGTTCACAGAAGTTTGCCTCCTGTCACTATTCTGAGGAAGTGGGGAAAAGAATAAATAAGTGAGTTTGTACATTTCTAGAGCGAAAACGAGAAGTTATTCAAGACAATGTACAAAGGTACACACAAACTACTCTCACACAGCCAAACACACACACATACAGGCAACAACACACACAGACAGACAAACACACACACAGACAAACACACACACAGACAAACACACACACATATTGGGTCACGTTGAGATCAAAAAGGAGGAGGTACTGGGGTCTTGAAAAACATTAATGTAGACAAGTCCCCAGGGCCTGATGGGATATACCCCAGAATACTGAGAGAGGCAAGGGAGGAAATTGCTGGCGCCTTGAGATAAATCTTTGTGTCCTCACTGGTTACAGGGGAGGTCCCAGAGGACTGGAGAATAGCCAATGTTCTTCCTTTGTTTAAGAAGGGTAGCAAGGATAATACAGGGAACGATAGGTCGGTGAGCTTTACATCAGTGATAGGGAAATTATTGGAGAGGATTCTTCAAGGCAGGATTTACTCCCACTTGGAAATAAGTGGACGTAATAGCGAGGCAACATGGTTTTGCGAAAGGGAGGTTGTGTCTCACTAACTTGATTGCCTTTTTCGAGGAAGTGACAAAGATGATTGATAAGGGTAGGGCAGTGGATGTTGTCTACATGGACTTCAGTAAGGCCTTTTACAAGGTCCCTCATGGCAGATTGGTACAGAAGGTGAAGTCACACGGGATCAGAGGTGAGCTGGCAAGATGGATACAGAACTGGCTTGGTCATAGAAGACAGAGGGTAGCAGTGGAAGGGTGCGTTTCTGAATGGAGGGCTGGGACTAGTGATGTTCCTCAGCGATCAGTGCTGGGACCCTTGCTGTTTGTAATATAAATGATTTGGAGGAAAATGTAACTGGTTTGATTAGTAAGTTTGCAGACGACACAAAGGTTGGTGGAATTGCGGATAGCGATGAGGACTGTCAGAGAATACAGCAGGATTTAGATCGGTTGGAGACTTGGGCGGAGAGATGGCAGATGGAGTTTAATCTGGACAAATGTGAGGTAATGCATTTTGGAAGGTCTAATGCAGATGGGAAATATACAGTAAATGGCAGAACCCTTAAGAGTATTGATCGGCAAAAGGATCTGGGTGTTCAGGTACACAGTTCACTGAAAGGGGCAACGCAGGTGAGAAGGTAGGCAAGAAGGTATACGGCATGCTTGCCTTCATTGGCCAGGGCATTGAGTTTAAAAATTGGCAAGTCATGTTGCAGCTTTATAGAACCTTAGTTAGGCCACACTTGGAGTATAGTGTTCAATTTTGATCGCCACACTACCAGAGGATGTGGAGGCTTTAGAGAGGGTGCAGAAGAGATTTACCAGAATGTTGCCTGGTATGGAGGGCATAAGCTATGAGGAGCGATTGAATAAACTCGGTTTGTTCTCACTGGAACGAAGGAGGTTGAGGGGCGACCTGATAGAGGTCTACAAAATTATGAGGGGCATAGACAGAGTGGATAGTCAGAGGCTTTTCCCCAGGGTAGAGGGGTCAATTACTAGGGGGCATAGGTTTAAGGCACAAGGGGCAAGGTTTAGAGTAGATGTACGAGGCAAATGTTTCACGTAGAGGGCGGTGGGTGCCTGGAACCTGCTGTCGGGGGGAGGTAGTGGAAGCAGATAAGTTAGTGACTTTTAAGGGACGTCTTGACAAATATATGAATAGGATGGGAATAGAAGGATGTGGTCCCCGGAAGGGTAGACAGTTTTAGTTCAGACGGGCAGTATGTTTGGTGCAGGCTTGGAGAGCCGAAGGGGCTGTTCCAGTGCTGTAATTTTCTTTGTTCTTTGTAGGCAAACACACACCGAAACCGCAGATAAACAAACAGAGGCAAACACACAAATATTAAAAGTCAGACAAGCACACACATGGACACACAAATAATGACACAGACACACAAAAACACGGGCACACACACAAGCACACACACACAGGTGCGCAGACACAGAAAAACAAGGTTTTGACTGATGCTCAGGAGCTCCGGAATAAATTCAGGACATGATTCAGGAGTGATCTGGAGCATGAGGTCCAGATTGACAACTTGACTGGAACTGGAATGTGAGAGATTGGATTCAGAAATCTGAATACATATCCACCTTCGAAGGGATGATTCGGACAGAGGGCGAGGTAAGAAGAAGGAACGTACATTCCTGCAGCGCCTTTTGTAACCTCAGGATGTCCCAGGCAATGAAGTACTTTTGATGTGTAATCTCCAATAAAATGTAGGAAAAGTGGCAACTAATTTATACAAAAGAAGATCGAATGAATAGCAATGTGTAAATGACCAGATTACTTTTTTAGGTGATACGTGGGGATAAATGTTCACGGATACACGTCGGAGAAGTCATCTGCTCATCTTCCACAGATTGGGGCAGTTCCACACACACTGACTCTCACTGGGGTACGGGTTCCACACACACTGACTCTCACTAGGGTACAGGTCCCACACACACTGACTCTCACTGGGGTACGGGTTCCACACACACTGACTCTCACTGGGGTACGGGTTCCACACACACTGACTCTCACTGGGGTACGGGTCCCACACACACTGACTCTCACTGGGGTACGGGTTCCACACACACTGACTCTCACTGGGGTACGGGTCCCACACACACTGATTCTCTCTGGGGTACAGGCTCCACACACACTGACTCTCACTGGGGTACGGGCTCCACACACACGGACTCTCCCTGGGGTACGGGTTCCACACACACTGACTCTCACTGGGGTCTGGGTTCCACACACACTGACTCTCACTGGGGTCTGGGTTCCACACACACTGACTCACTGGTGTACGGGTTCCACACACACTGACACTCACTGGGGTACGGGTCCCACACACACTGACTCTCACTGGGGTACGGGCTCCACACACACGGACTCTCCCTGGGGTACGGGTTCCACACACACTGACTCTCACTGGGGTCTGGGTTCCACACACACTGACTCTCACTGGGGTCTGGGTTCCACACACACTGACTCACTGGTGTACGGGTTCCACACACACTGACACTCACTGGGGTACGGGTCCCACACACACTGACTCTCACTGGGGTACGGGTTCCACACACACTGACTCTCACTGGGGTATGGGTTCCACACACACTGACTCTCACTGGGGTACGGGCTCCACACACACTGACTCTCACTGGGGTACAGGTTCCACACACACTGACTCTCACTGGGGTACGGGCTCCACACACACTGACTCTCACTGGGGTATGGGTTCCACACACACTGACTCTCACTGGGGCACGGGTTCCACACACACTGACTCTCACTGGGGTACGGGTTCCACACACACTGACTGTCACTGGGGTACGGTTTCCACACACACTGACTCTCACTGGGGTACGGGCTCCACACACATTGACTCTCACTGGGGTACGGGTCCCACACACACTGACTCTCACTGGGATACGGGTTCCACACACACTGACTCTCACTGGGGTATGGGTTCCACACACACTGCCTCTCACTGGGGTACGGGTTCCACACGCACTGACCCTCACTGGGGTACGGGTTCCACACACACTGACTCTCACTGGGGTATGGGTTCCACACACACTGACTCTCACTGGGGTACGGGCTCCACACACACTGACTCTCACTGGGGTCTGGGTTCCACACACACTGACTCTCACTGGTGTACGGGTTCCACACACACTGACTCTCACTGGGGTACGGGCTCCACACACACTGACTCTCACTGGGATACGGGTCCCACACACACTGACTCTCACTGGGATACGGGTCCCACACACACTGACTCTCACTGGGGTACGGGTTCCACACACGCTGACTCTCACTTGGGTACGGGCTCCACACACACTGACTCTCACTGGGGTACGGGCTCCACACATACTGACTCTCACTGGGGTCTGGGTTCCACACACACTGACTCTCACTGGTGTACGGGTTCCACACACACTGACTCTCACTGGGGTACGGGTCCCACACACACTGACTCTCACTGGGGTACGAGCTCCACACACACTGACTCTCACTGGGGTACGGGTTCCACACACACTGACTCTCACTGGGGTATGGGTTCCACACACACTGACTCTCACTGGGGTACGGGTTCCACACGCACTGACCCTCACTGGGGTACGGGTTCCACACCCACTGACTCTCACTGGGGTATGGGTTCCACACACACTGACTCTCACTGGGGTACGGGTTCCACACACACTGACTCTCACTGGGGTACGGGTTCCACACACACAGACTCTCACTGGGGTATTGGTTCCACACACACTGACTCTCACTGGGGTACGGGCTCCACACACACTGACTCTCACTGGGGTACGGGTCCCACACACACTGACTCTCACTGTTGTCATAATATCCACGCATGTATATAATGAAGTGCAGGCAGGCAGTGATTGTCACACAGGATGACCAGTAAGCACACAACACAGTGCAGCCAATCACCAGACAGGACACTACCACTATAAAGCCAGAGGGCACTAGGTTTCCCGCTCTCTCGGGACCCAGCCAGTGAGACAGTCAGAATCCACGAGCTAGCACAGTGCAAACACCATGCGGTAGCTAGTAAGTCTGGTCAGGCTAGTACAAGGTCTCCAGTCAGTTCAGTATTGTGTCGACCCACAGTTAAATATGTATATTAGTTCTAACATTCAATAAAACCGTGCCGGATCTTCTTTAGTGTTAGAGGTCTGTTTATAGCATCACTGCATCAAGTGCAGTCTACACCGAACCAACCTGCCTAACACATCAACTGTTATACAGGTTCTACACACACTGACTCTCACTGTGGTACGGGTTCCACACACACTGACTCTCACTGGGGTACGGGTTCCACACACACTGACTCTCACTGGGGTTCGGGTCCCTCAGACACTGACTCTCACTGGGGTACGGGTTCCACACACACTGACTCTCACTGGGGTACGGGTTCCACACACACTGACTCTCACTGGGGTATGGATTCCACACACACTGACTCTCACTGGGGTATGGATTCCACACACACTGACTCTCACTGGGGTACAGGTTCCACACACACTGACTCTCACTGGGGTACAGGATCCACACACACTTACTCTCACTGGGGTACGGGTTCCACACACACTGACTCTCACTGGGGTATGGATTCCACACACACTGACTCTCACTGGGGTACAGGATCCACACACACTGACTCTCACTGGGGTACGGGTTCCACACACACTGACTCTCACTGGGGTACAGGATCCACACACACTCACTATGGGTTCCACACACTGACTCTCACTGCGGTACGGGTTCCACACACACTGACTCTCACTGGGGTATGGATTCCACACACACTGACTCTCACTGGGTACAGGATCCACACACACTGACTCTCACTGGGGTACGGGTTCCACACACACTGACTCTCACTGGGGTACGGGTCCCACACACCCTGACTCTCACTGGGGTATGGATTACACACACACTGACTCTCACTGGGGTACAGGATCCACACACACTGACTCTCACTGGGGTACGGGTTCCACACACACTGACTCACACTGGGGTACGGGTTCCACACACACTTACTCTCACTGGGGTACAGGATCCACACACACTGACTCCCACTGGGGTACAGGTTCCACACACACTGACTCTCACTGGGGTACGGGTTCCACACATACTGACTCTCACTGCGATACGGGTTCCACAGACACTCACTGGGGTATGGATCCCACACACACTGACTCCCACTGGGGTACAGGATCCACACACACTGACTCTCACTGCGGTACGGGTTCCACATACACTGACCCTCACTGGGGTACGGGTTTCACACACACTGACTCTCACTGGGGTACAGGTTCCACACACACTGACTCTCACTGGGGTATGGGTTCCACACACACTGACTCTCACTGGGGTACAGGTTTCACACACACTGACTCTCACTGGGGTACGGGTTCCACACACACTGACTCTCACTGGGGTACGGGTCCCACACACCCTGACTCTCACTGGAGTATGGGTTCCACACACACTGACTCTCACTGGGGTACAGGTTCCACACACACTGACTCTCACTGGGGTATGGTTCCACACATACTGATTCTCACTGGGGTACGGGTTCCACACACACTGACTCTCACTGGGGTACAGGTTCCACACACACTGACTCTCACTGGGGTACACGTTCCACACACACTGACTCTCACTTGGGTATGGGTTCCACACACACTGACTCTCACTGGGGTACGGGTTCCACATACTGACTCTCACTGGGGTACGGGTTCCACACACACTGACTCTCACTGGGGTATGGGTTCCACACACACTGACTCTCACTGGGGTACAGGTTCCACACACACTGACTCTCACTGGGGTACGGGTTCCACACACACTGACTCTCACTGGGGTACAGGTTCCACACACACTGACTCTCACTGGGGTATGGGTTCCACACACACTGACTCTCACTGGGGTACAGGTTCCACACACACACTGACTCTCACTGGGGTATGGGTTCCACACACACTACTCTCACTGGGGTATGGGTTCCACACACACTGACTCTCACTGGGGTACGGGTTCCACACACACTGACTCTCACTGGGGTACAGGTTCCACACACACTGACTCTCACTGGGGTATGGGTTCCACACACACTGACTCTCACTGGGGTATGGGTTCCACACACACTGACTCTCACTGGGGTACGGGTTCCACACACACTGACTCTCACTGGGGTATGGGTCCCACACACACTGACTCTCACTGGGATACAGGTCCCACACACACTGACTCTCACTGGGATACAGGTCCCACACACACTGACTCTCACTGGGGTACGGGTTTCACACATACTGACTCTCACTGGGGTACGGGTTTCACACACACTGACTCTCACTGGGGTACGTGTTCCACACACACTGACGCTCACTGGGGTACAGGTCCCACACACACTGATTCTCACTGGGGTACGGATTTCACACACACTGACTCTCACTGGGATACAGGTCCCACACACACTGATTCTCACTGGGGTCTGGTTTCCACACACACTGACTCTCACTGGGGTACGGGTTTCACACACACTGACTCTCACTGGGGTACGGGTTCCACACACACTGACTCTCACTGGGGTACAGGTTCCACACACACTGACTCTCACTGGGGTACGGGTTCCACACACACTGACTCTCACTGGGGTACGTGTTCCACACACACTGACGCTCACTGGGGTACAGGTCCCACACACACTGACTCTCACTGGGTATGGGCTCCACACACACTGACTCTCACTGGGGTACGGGTTTCACACACACTGACTCTCACTGGGGTACGGGTCCCACACACACTGTCTCTCACTGGGTTCCACGCACACTGACTCTCACTGGGGTACAGGTCCCACACACATTGACTCTCACTGGGGTACGGGTTCCACACACACTGACTCTCACTGGGGCACGTGTTCCACAGGCATTCTGGGGGTGTGTCTATGTTACTCCACGCCAGGCCCTGTTGGGCTCCGCCATGGTGCCCAGGTCGTTGGCGCGGAGACGGCCGTGGTGCACATTCGCGGACCCGTGCATGCAGTGTAGGGGAGGCTTCCATTGCCGGAGCAACGCACAGCTCTCCAGCGGCGTGCTAGCCCCTGAGGAAGGGGAGAATGACTGGGCCTGGAGGCCCGTTGACGCCGGCGTCGCTAGCGACGGTTTTGACGGCGGCGTCAACACTTGCCCGGGGTTTCGGAGAATCCCGGCCAGTGACTCTCACTGGGGTAGTTCTTCCACACACACTGACTCTTATTAAAATAATCTTTATTGTCACAAGTAGGCTTACATTAAGATTGCAATGAAGTTACTGTGAAAATCCCCTAGTCGCCACACTCCGGCTCCTGTTTGGGTACACAGAGGGAGAATTCAGAATGCCCAATTCACCTAACAGGCACGTCTTTCGGGACTTGTGGGAGGAAACCGGAGCACCCGGAGGAAACCCACGCAGACACGGGGAGGATGTGCAGACTCCACACAGACAGTGACCCAAGCCGGGAATCGAACCTGGGACCCTGGAGCTGTGAAGCAACAGTGCTAACCACTGTGCTAGCGTTCTGCCCTAATTTGTGATGGAAGGAAGTGATCAGAGATGGCATTTAATGTGATTCATAACCGGGGCATAGCGAGGCGTTGTCTGGAGGCAAGGTGATGGGTGTGGAACTCTCACCCACAACCTTCAGCCTCAGAGACCAGAGTGCTAATAACCAACTGACATTTCAGAAATACATTTCCCCGGCTTTAAATGTCTACATCTTGATATTTGGAAGAAATAACCTGGTTTGTGGATTTGGTTAATTCCTCAAAATTCTTATTTTTCAAAAAAATCTTTATATTTAGCGCTATTAGAAGGTGGAGTGCTCCATGTCCCCATGTTGAGGAGCTGTGTGCCTGAGTGAGCCACTCATCAGTGAGCAGCTCTGTCACTTTAAGAGTCGACACTGCAGCCATTTTTTGTGCTTTGTGTGGCTGTTGGAGCCGGCAGCTTGTGTCAAAGGCAGAGCAGCTGAAGCTGGCACTGTGTCAATGTGGGCAAGCTGAAATCCTCACTGTACCAGCGCTCCGCTCTGCTGCAGCCACCTCGCCGGTAAGGACATTTCACCCCAAACCATGGCAAACAAATATTTACAATGTGCAGCAGAATAGCTGCCCACATTTAGTGATGTGACTGCGGCGAATGAAAGGTACCCTCTGGGTTACTGAGCCGGGGCACGGGTTATTACTGAGCCGGGGCAGGGGTTATTACTGAGCCGGGGCAGGGGTATTACTGAGCCGGGGCAGGGGGTATTACTGAGCACCGGGGGCTACTCCTCCCAGCCGCTCCATTCAATATGACTGTGCTGCATTTTGCATTGAGCTTTGATGTGTGACAGACTCGAGATTTAATTGTTTATTGTCAATCCGCGGTTCTCCCAGGGCGGGGACTGCACCGGCCTCTCCGAGCTGAGCCGCTATTTTATTTCATGTGAAGGGGGTTTATTTGCGTCTGAGAATCAGTCCGGGTTCCCGGTGGAAGAATCCTGTCCATCCCACTCCGACTGTCACTGCGGCACCGCACCAACCTCAGCCCAGCATCAGCCCTGGTACCTAGCCCCCCCCCCCCCCCCATCTCCCCCTTCCCAATCTCACCCCCCATCTCCCCCTTCCCAATCTCACCCCCCATCTCCCCCTTCCCAATCTCCCCCTCAACCCCCCAATCTCCCCCTTCCCAATCTCCCCCCCAACCCCCCAATCTCCCCTCCAAACCCCCCTATCTCCCCCTTCCCAATCTCCCCCCCAACCCCCCAATCTCCCCCCCAATCTCCCCTTCCCAATCTCACCCCCCAACCCCCCAATCTCCCCTTCCCAATCTCACCCCCCAATCTCCCCCTTACCAATCTCACCCCCCTACCCCCATCTTCCCCTTCCCAATCTCACCCCCCCCATCGCCCCTTCCCAATCTCCCCCCAAACCCCCCAATCTCCCCCCAAACCCCCCAATCTCCCCCTTCCCAATCTCACCCCCAACCCCCCAATCTCCCCCTTCCCAATCTCACCCCCCCAACCCCCCAATCTCCCCCTTCCCAATCTCACCCCCCCCAATCTCCCCCTTCCCAATCTCACCCCCCACACCTACCCCCCCTTCCCAATCTCCCCCTTCCCAATCTCCCCCCCACCCCAATCTCCCCCTTCCCAATCTCACCCCCAACCCCCCAATCTCCCCCTTCCCAATCTCACCCCCCAACCCCCCAATCTCCCCCTTCCTAATCTCACCCCCCAAACCTACCCCCTTCCCAATATCCCCCTTCCCAATCTCCCCCTTCCCAATCTCCCTCTTCCCCATCCACCCAATCTCCCCCACCCCAAACCCCCCACTCCTTCCCAATCTCCATCTCCCCCTCCCCACTCCCTACCCCATCTCCATATCACCCCCCACCCCCCCCCACTCCTTCCCAATCTCCTCCCATCCCCCTAATCTCCCCCCACCCCCTCCCTTCCCAATCTCCCCCACCCCATCTCCAACTCCCCTCCCCCAATCTCCCCCCAATCTCCCCCCCAATCTCCCCCCAATCTCCCCCCAATCTCCCCCCCCCAATCTCCCCCCCCCAATCTCCCCCCCCCAATCTCCCCCAATCTCCCCCCAATCTCCCCCCAATCTCCCCCCCAATCTCCCCCCCAATCTCGCCCCCAATCTCACCCCCCAATCTCCCATTCCCCTAATCTCCCCCCCCCACCCCCTCCCTTCCCAATCTCCCCCCTACCCACAATCTCCCCCACCCCACTCCCATCTCCAACTCCCCCTCCCCCAATCTCCCCCCAATCTCCCCCCAATCTCCCCCCAATCTCCCCCCCAATCTCCCCCCCAATCTCCCCCCCCAATCTCCCCCCCCAATCTCCCCCCCCCAATCTCCCCCCAATTTCTCCCCCCCCAATATCTTCCCCAATCTCCCCCCCAACTCCCCCCCATCTCCCCCAATCTTCCCCCCAATCTCCCCCCCAATCTCCCCCCCAATCTCCCCCCCCAATCTTCCCCCCAATCTCCCCCCCATCTCCCCCCCATCTCCCCCAATCTTCCCCCCAATCTTCCCCCCAATCTCCCCCCCAATCTCCCCCCCAATCTCCCCCCCAATCTCCTCCCCAATCTCCCCCCCCAATCACCCCCCCAATCTCCCCCCAATCTCCCCCCCAATCTCCCCCCCAATCTCCCCCCCAATCTCCCCCCCCAGTCTCACCCCCCAGTCTCACCCCCCAGTCTCACCCCCCAGTCTCACCCCCCAGTCTCACCCCCCCAGTCTCACCCCCCCAGTCTCACCCCCCCAGTCTCACCCCCCCAGTCTCACCCCCCCAGTCTCACCCCCCCCAATCTCACCCCCCCAATCACACCCCCCCAATCTTACCCCCCCCAATCTTACCCCCCCAATCTCACCCCCCCAATCTCACCCCCCCAATCTCACCCCCCCAATCTCACCCCCCCAATCTCACCCCCCCAATCTCACCCCCCCAATCTCACCCCCCCAATCTCACCCACCCCAATCTCACCCCCACAATCTCACCCCCACAATCTCACCCCCCCAATCTCACCCCCCCAATCTCACCCCCCCAATCTCACCCCCCCAATCTCACCCCCCCAATCTCACCCCCCCAATCTCACCCCCCCCAATCTCACCCCCCCCAATCTCACCCCCCCCAATCTCACCCCCCCCAATCTCACCCCCCCCAATCTCACCCCCCCCAATCTCACCCCCCCAATCTCACCCCCCCAATCTCACCCCCCCAATCTCACCCCCCCAATCTCACCCACCCCAATCTCACCCCCCCCAATCTCACCCCCCCAATCTCACCCCCCCAATCTCACCCCCCCCAATCTCACCCCCCATCTCACCCCCCCCAATCTCACCCCCCCCAATCTCACCCCTCCCAATCGCACCCCCCCCAATCTCACCCCCCCAATCTCACCCCCCCAATCTCACCCCCCCAATCTCACCCCCCCAATCTCACCCCCCCCAATCTCACCCCCCCAATCTCACCCCCCCAATCTCACCCCCCAATCTCACCCCCCCAATCTCACCCCCCCAATCTCACCCCCCCCCAATCTCACCCCCCCATCTCACCCCCCCCAATCTCACCCCCCCAATCTCACCCCCCCAATCTCACCCCCCCAATCTCAGCCCCCAATCTCAGCCCCCAATCTCAGCCCCCAATCTCACCCCCCCAATCTCACCCCCCCAATCTCACCCCCCCAATCTCACCCCCCCAATCTCACCCCCCCAATCTCACCCCCCCCAATCTCACCCCCCCAATCTCACCCCCCCAATCTCACCCCCCCCCAATCTAACCCCCCCCAATCTAACCCCCCCCAATCTAACCCCCCCAATCTAACCCCCCCAATCTAACCCCCCCAATCTAACCCCCCCCCAATCTAACCCCCCCCAATCTAACCCCCCCAATCTAACCCCCCCAATCTAACCCCCCCAATCTCACCCCCCCAATCTCACCCCCCCAATCTCACCCCCCCAATCTCACCCCCCCAATCTCACCCCCCCAATCTCACCCCCCCAATCTCACCCCCCCAATCTCACCCCCCCAATCTCACCCACCCCAATCTCACCCCCCCAATCTAAACCCCCGCCAATCTCACCCCCCGCCAATCTCATCCCCACCAATCTCACCCCCCAACCTCACCCCCCAATCTTCCCCCCAAATCTCCCACCCACCCCCTTCCAATCTCACCACTCCTCTCTCCCCCCCCAACCTCTCCTCTCTATCCCCAACCCTCCTTGCGTTCTCCCCACCCACCCTTCCTCTCTCTCTCCCCCATTCACCTCCTCCTCGCTCTCTGTCCCCCACTCCCTCCTCCTCTCTCTCTGTCCACCACACCCTCCTCCTCTCTCTCTGTCCCCCACTCCCTCCTCCTCTCTCTCTGTCCCCCACTCCCTCCTCCTCTCTCTCTGTCCCCCACTCCCTCCTCCTCTCTCTCTGCCCCCCACCCCCTCCTCCTCTCTCTCTGTCCCCCACTCCCTCCTCCTCTCTCTCTGTCCCCCACTCCCTCCTCCTCTCTCTCTGTCCCCCACCCCCTCCTCCACTCTCTGTCCCCCACCCCCTCCTCCACTCTCTGTCCCCCACCCCCTCCTCCACTCTCTGTCCCCCACTCCCTCCTCCTCCTCTCTCTTGCGCACCCCCTCCTCTCCCCCCCCACCCTCTCCTCTCCCCAATCCCCACACCCGACCCCCTACCCTTTCTCCCCCCTCACCCCATCCCCTCTCAGCCCACCCCTCCCCTCTCTCCCACCACCCCCTCCCCTCTCTCCCTCCACCCCTTCCCTCTCTCCCCCCACCCCTTCCCTCTCTCCCCCCACCCCTTCCCTCTCTCCCCCACCCCTTCCCTCTCTCCCCCCACCCCTTCCCTCTCTCCCCCCACCCCTTCCCTCTCTCCCACCACCCCTTCCCTCTCTCCCCCCCACCCCCTTGCCTTTCTCCCCCACCCCTTGCCTTTCTCCCCCACCCCTTGCCTTTCTCCCCCCACCCCCTTCCCTTTCTCCCCTATCTCCTTCCTTCTCTCCACATCCCCCAGCCCCTCTCTAGCTCCCACCCCCTCCCCTCTCTACTCCCCCACCTCCTTCCCTCTCTCCCCCCCACCCCTTCCCCTCTCACCCCAACCCCTTCCCCTCTACCCCCACACGCCCTCCCCTCTCCCCCCCCCTCTCTCCTTCCCCTCCTCTTTCTCTCTCTCTCCCCCACCCCCTCTTCTCTCACTGCCCCTGCCCAATCTTCTCCCCCCCCCCCCACCCCTTTTCTCTCTCTCTCTCTCTCTCTCTCCCCCCCCCCCTCTTCCTCTCTCCCTTCTCTCCCCAGTGAAACCATTGTCGATTGTCACAAAAACCCATCTGGTTCACTAATGTCCTTTAGGGCAGGAAATCTGCCGCTCTTACCTGGTCTGGCCGCCGAAATGTGACTCCAGACCCACAGCAATGTGGTTGACTCTTAAATACCCTCGGGGATAGAGAGGTCTCAAAGAGTGTCTTAAAGAAGTAAAGTGAGTTATAGAGAGGCAGAGAGGTGTGGGGAGGGATTTCCACAGCTTGGGGACCCAGGAAACTGAAGACAAGGTGGACAATGGTGAGGCGAATATGTACCAGAGGCTGAATGAGAACAGCACAGATATCTCTTGGAAGGTTGAGGGGCTGGAGGAGATTAAAGGTTGAGGGGCTGGAGGAGATTAAAGAGATAGGGAGGGGTAAGGCCATGCAGCGATTTGAAAACAAGGATAAGAATTTTAAGTCAAGATGTTGCTTGACCAGCAGCCAGTGTAGATCAGCAAGCAAGGGGGGGGGGGGGGGGGCGGGTAACGGGACATGGGGCGAGTTAAGACATGGGGGGGGGTTGGAGTTCTGGGGATGACACCAGGTAGAATGTGGGAAGTCAGTCAGATTGCTTTAGAATGATCAGGTCTGAAAGGGACAAAGGCCTGAATGAGGGTTTCAGCAGCAGAAGAGCTAAGATGGGGTGAAGTCGGAAGGCGGTGGCATTGTGGTATTGTCACTGGACTAATAATCCAGAGACCCCGGGTCATGCTCTGACCCAGGTTCGAATCCCACCACGACAGATGGCGAAATACCAATTCAGTTTTTTTTAAATGATGACTACGGAACCATTGTTGATTGTTCGTAAAAACCCATCTGATTCGCTAATGTCCTTTAGGGAAGGAAATCTGCCGTCATTACCTGGTCTGGCCTACATGTGACTCCAGACCCACAGCAATGTGGTTAACTCGTAAATGCCCTCAGTTCAAGGGCAATTAGGGATGGAAAATAAACGCTGGCACAGCCAGCAACGTCAATATCCCCTGAATTCCGTACCAGCCTCCCCGAACAGGCGCCGGAATGTGGCGACTAGGGGCTTTTTTTTTTCATTTGAAGCCTACTTGTGACAATAAGCGATTTTCATTTCATTCAATTCATTTTTAAAAATATATTAGAGGTGGAAATAGGCGGCGGACTGAGTGAAGGTCCGAATACGAGGTCGTAATCCAGGCGGCACAGTGGTTAGCACTGCTGCCTCACAACGTCTGGGACCCGGGTTCAATTCCGGCCTCGGGTGACTGTGTGGAGTTTACACATAATAATATAATAATAATCTTTATTGTCACAAGTCGGCTTACATTAACACTGCATGAAGTTACTGTGAAAAGCTCCTAGTTCCATACCTACACCCTCATTCTCTTGGGTGAAGACCGATATGGAGTATTCGTTCAACACCCTTACATTCTGCCGCCTGTTCGGGTACACGGAGGAAGAATTCAGAATGTCCAAATTCCCGTACCAGCCTCCCCGAACAGGCGCCGGAATGTGGCGACTAGGGGCTTTTCACAGTAACTTCATTGAAGCCTACTTGTGACAATAAGCAATTTTCATTTCATTTCATTTTCATTTCAATTACCTAACAGCACGTCTCTCGGGACTTGCCCCCTGTCTGCGTGGGTTTCCTCCGGGTGCTCCGGTTTCCTCCCACAGTCCAAAGATGTATGGGTTAGGTGGATTGGCCATGCTAAATTGCCCCTTAGTGTCCAGGAGTGTGCAGGTTAGGTGGGGTTATGTGGTTACAGGGATAGAGTGGGGAGTGGGCCTAGTTAGGGTGCTCTTTCAGAGGGTCGGTGCAGATCTGATGGGCCGAATGGCCTCCTTTTGCACTGTAGGGATTCTATGGAAGCTCATCTCATGGTCAAATGTGACACCAAGTTTGCAAAAGAACTGGCTTAATCTCCGACTGCTGTCAGACCGGGATAGAACTGGGAGCTGTGGGATGGAATTGGGAGTGAGGATGGAAACTTTAGACTTGCCATGATGTGGAGATGCCAGCGTTGGACTGGGGTGGGTACAGTAAGAAGTCTTACAACACCAGGTTAAAGTCCAACAGGTTTGTTTCAAATCACTAGCTTTCGGAGCGCTGCTCTTTCTTCAAGTGAATGAAGAGGTAGGTTCCAGAAACACATATCGACAAAGTCAAAGATGCAAGACAATGCTTTGAATGCGAGCATTTGCAGGTAATTAAGTCTTTACAGATCCAGAGATGGGGTAACCCCAGGTTAAAGAGGTGTGAATTGTGTCAAGCCAGGACAGTTGGGAGGATTTTGCAGGCCAGATGGTGGGGGGTGAATGTAATGCGACATGAATCCCAGGTCCCGGTTGAGGCCGCACTCATGTGTGCGGAACTTGGCTATAAGTTTCTGCTCGGCGATTCTGCGTTGTCGCGCGTCCTGAAGGCCGCCTTGGAGAACGCTTACCCGGAGACCAGAGGCTGAATGCCCTTGACTGCTGAAGTGTTCCCCGACTGGAAGGGAACATTCCTGCCTGGCGATTGTCGCACGATGTCCGTTTATCCATTGTCGCAGCGTCTGCATGGTCCTCGCCAATGTACCACGCTTAGGGACATTAGACTTCCCAATATTTACAGACTCTCATACAGTCCTGCATGTGTTTTCTTATATTTAAATAGCGCTGTTCTGCTTTGCAGTGTCGTTTGATGGGAATATTATCAATGGTCAGTTTCATACCCGGTTAGTGTGATGTTTTCCAACCTGACAGTGGTGCTATGCTTGTTGCTAAGTTACTAATCCGGAGAACATGAGTTCAAATGTCACTGTGTCAATGAAGATCTGAAATCTACTTTGAGAAATCTCTGAATAAAAGTTGGTCTCAGTAAAGGTGATCATGAAGCTGTCAGTAAAAGCCCATTGGTTCATTAATGTCCTTCCTTCCCTACCTGGTCTGGCCTGAATCATAGTATAGAATTCCTACAGTGCAGAAGGAGGCCATTCGGCCCATCGAGTCTGCACTCACCCTACACCTTACCTAGGCCCACTTCCCCGCAACCTCATAACTCCACCTAACCTGCATGTCTTTGGACACTAAGGGGCAATTTAGCACGGCCAATCCACCTACTTGCACGTCTTTGGACTGTAGGGGGCGGGGGGGCAGCATGGTAGCATAGTGGTTAGCACAGTTGCTTCACTGCTCCAGGGTCCCAGGTTTGACTCCCGGCTTGGGTCACTGTCTGTGCGGAGTCTCCGGTTTCCTCCCACAGTCCAAAGATGTGCACGTTAGGTGGATTGGCCATGCTAAATTGCCCCTTAGTGTCCAAAAAGGTTAGGTGGAGTTGCTGGATTACGGGAAAGGGTTGAAAACAGGGGCTTAAGTGGGTGCATTTTTCCAAGGGCCAGTGCAGACTCGATGGGCCGAATGGCCTCCTTCTGCACTGTGAATTCTATGAAAGCAGAGCACCCGGAGGAAACCCACGCAGACACGGGGAGAACGTGCAGACTCTGCACAGTCACCCGAGGTCGGAATTGAACCCCGGTCCCTGGCACTGTGAAGCAGCAGTGCTAACCACTGTGCCGCCCAACTCCTGTGGTTCCTGTGACACTTAAGAGTCAATCACATCCAAAAGGAATTGGAGAAATACTTGAAGGAGAAAGATTTGTGAAGGAATGGAGAAACGGAGTGAGTGGACTCCACAATGTGCTGGTGCCCACCTTATCCCGAGGGCCAGGCAATGATGGACAACAAACGCACATTCTGAAGATACTTCTGCCCGTGGACAAAAGAACATGAAAGATGTCCATTCGGTCCCTCGGACCTCTTCTGCCATTCAATAAGATTATGACTGATCTTCTCCCTTAACTCCACTTTCTAACCCTATCCCTGTACCTCTTGATTCTTACGATTCACAATCCCCTGAGTGAAGACATGCCTCCTCATCATGATTCTAAATGGCCCACTCCTTTTCCTCAGCATCTGCTCTCGAAGAATTTTAGACGTTTGAGTGAGATCACCTGACATTCTCTTTTTAAAATAAATTTCAAAAACCCAAATTTTTTTTTCCAATTAAGGGGCAATTTAGTGTGGCCAATCCACCTACCTTGCACATCTTTGGGTTGTGGGGGTGAGGCCCACGATGACACAGGGAGAATGTGCAAAGTCCAGATGGACAGTGACCCAGGGCCAGGATCGAACCTGGGCCCTCGGCGCCGTGAGGCAGCAGTGCTAACCACTGCGCCACCGTGCCACCCCTCCCCCCCCCCCCCCCCCCCCTCATTCTTCTAAACTCCAGAGAGTACAGGCCCATTCTGCTGAATCATTCCTCGCAAGACAGCCTCTTATCCCAGGGATCAATCCAGTGAACCTTTGTTCCACCCGCTCCAAGACTCTCAGGCTATCATAGAATTTACAGAGCAGAAGGTGGCCATTCGGCCCATCGAGTCTGCACCGGCTCTTGGAAAGAGCACCCTACCCAAGGTCAACACCTCCACCCTGTCCCCATAACCCAGTAAACCCACCCAACACTAAGGGCAATTTTGGACACTAAGGGCAATTTATCACGGCCGATCCACCTAACCTGCACATCTTTGGGACCGTGGGAGGAAACCGGAGCACCAGGAGGAAACCCACACACACACTGGGAGGACGTGCAGACTCCGCAACAGGCAGTGACCCAAGCCGGAATCGAACCTATCATTGATGACTGGGAGGGACGTGCCTTGGATAATGATGAGGCAGCTGCAGCAGTGGTTTTACATGCTGACAGAGGAAGCCAGGGCCCAGTTCAGCCACTGTCCACGTTTCCCACCATTAGCTCTAGCAATTGGACGCTGCCTTGGTACAGACCGCAGGCCACACTGACCCCCAGGTCACTGTCACCCATCAGACTTAAGCTACGAACAGACAACACTGACCGTTCTCGAGCAGGGTGAGAAAGTTGACAGATTGAAAGGCAGTGCTCTTCATGGTAAGGTGAAAAGGGAAGTTTGAGTTTTGTTTTACCCCAAAATAGCAATGTCGCATTTTATTTTTGTACATAGTACACTGGCCTGTTCTCCAACCGTCCGAGCAGAAGTAGACCATAAAGCCCCAGTCAGTTCCGTCATTCAGTACGATCAAGGCTACCACAACTCAATTTCCCAGCTTGTTTCCCCCTGGCCGTTAATTCCCTGAGGGATCGGAAATCTGTCGAGCCCAGCCTTAAACTTGCTCAACAATGGGAGCGTCCACAACCCTCTGGGGTAAAGAACTTCAACGATTCACAACCTTCTGATTGACAAAATTCTCCTTATCTCAGTCCATGGAACCATAGAATTCCTACAGTGCAGAAGGAGGACATTTGGCCCATCGGGTCTGCACTGACCCCCTGAAAGAGCACCCTACCTATGCCCACTCCCCAGCCCTATCCCCGTAATCCCGTAAACCCACCTACCCTGCACATCTTTGGACACTAAGGGCAATTTAGCACGGCCAATCCAGAAGGAGGCCATTCGGCCCATCGAGTCTGCGCCGGCTCCTGGAAAGAGCACCCTACCCAAGCCCACAACCCCAACCTATCCCCATAACCCCAGTAACCCCACCCAAACCAACACTAAGGGCAATTTTGGACACTAAGGGCAATTTAGCTTGGCCAATCCACCTAATCTGCACATCTTTGGACTGTGGGAGGAAACCGGAGCACCCGGAGGAAAACCCACGCACACACGGGGAGAACGTGCAGACTCCGCACAGACAGTCACCTGAGGGCGGAATTGAACTCTGGTCGGACGCTATGAGGCAGCAGTGCTAACCACTGTGCCACCATGCCGCCCTCCGTCCTAATTGATCAGCCGCTTGTCCCAAAACTAAACCCCCCTGTTCTACATTCCCCAGCCAGGGGAAACAACCTTGTCTATCCTGCCCAGCCCTTTCAGAATCCTGTCGGCTTCAATGAGAACGCACCTCCCTCTCCTAAACCCGAGAAAACGTAGGCCCAGTTTACTCAGCGTCTCATCAGAGGACATGTCTCCTCATCCCAGAACCGTTGCCAATGCAAGTACACCCTTCCTTCGATGTAGAGATGAAATCTGCACACACTGCTCCAGGTGTGGCCTCACTGAAGCTCGATATAATCAGAACAGGACTCCCTTGTTCTTGTGTTCCATGCCTTTGCAACGGCCCTGCCTGCTAACTCTGCATTCCTTGTAAAGTACATCCAAGTTTCTCTGAATATCAACTGTTTTCAGGGCTTTAAAAAAAAAATCCTGCTCTTCTATTCTAATTACTAAAGTGGATAACCTCTCACTTTCTCACTTGACACCTCGTTATCTTACTTTAACCTGCCTGTATTTCCTCCCAGCCTCTTTTTTGTGTCTTCCTCGCAGCTTACATTCCCAATTAGTTTTACATCTTCAACAAACCTGGATACATTACTCTTGGTCTTTCATTAATATTGACAGTAATTAGCTGAGGTCCCAGCAATGATCATAGCTGGCCAGTACCTGCCTTGTTTTTTTTCTCCTTTCTTGGACAGTGGTGTTACGTTTTGCAGACCTCCAGTTTGCTGGGGTCCTTCTAGAATGTAGGGAATTTGGGAAAATCCTAACTGGCGCAATCACTGACTCTGTGGCTACTGCTTTGAGAATTCTAGGATCTGATCCATCAGGCATTGGGGGTTTGCCATATTTTAGTCCCTTAAGCTTTCTTTAATACTCTTTATCTGCTTGTAATTACTTCAAGTATTAGCCCCTCAGTCACCCTCTACTTCTGGCATGAAACTTGTGTCTTCTATTATGAAGAGATGCAAAATATTTGTTCAATGTCTCTGCCATTTCCTTGTGATGATTTTTCCTGTCTCTCCTCAAGAGTATTGCCAGTCAGAGAGATCTAGGTGTACAGGTCCACAGGTCAATGAAAGGGGCGACACAGGTGGAGAACGTAGTCAAGAAGGCAAACGGCATGCTTGCCTTCATTGGCCGGGGCATTGAGTATAAAAATTGGCAAGTCATGTTGCAGCTGTATAGAACCTTAGTTAGGCCACACTTGGAGTATAGTGTTCAATCCTGGTCGCCACACTACCAGAAGGATGTGGAGTCTTTAGAGAGGGTGCAGAAGAGATTTACCAGAATGTTGCCTGGTATGGAGGGCAACCTCTGAGGAGAGGTTGAATGAACTTGGTTTGTTCTCACTGGGACGAAGAAGGTTGAGGGGCGACCTGATAGAGGTCTACAAAATTATGAGGGGCATAGACAGAGTGGATAGTCAGAGACATTTTCCCAGGGTAGAGGGGTGAATTAATAGGGGGCATAGGTTTAAGGTGCGAGGGGGCAAGGTTTAGAGGAGATGTACAAGGCGAGTTTTTTACCGAGGAGGTAGTGGGTGCCTGGAACTCATTGCCGGAGGAGGTGGTGGAAGCAGGGACGATAGTGACGTTTAAGGTGCATCTTGACAAATACATGAATAGGATGGGAATAGAGTGATACGGACACCAGAAGTGTGGAAGATTTTAGTTTAGACGGGCAACATGGTTGGCATGGGCTTGGAGGGCCGGAGGGCCTGTTCCTGTGCTGTACTGTTCTTTGTTCTTTGTCTCTGCCTCTAAGGGGCAAAGTTTACTTTAGCTACTCTCCTCCTTTTTATTGGCTTGTAGAAGTTCCTACAATCTGTTTTATGTTGATGGTTAGATTAAGTTCATATTCATTTTTCCTCTCCCCCTTTTATTAACTTTACTGGTCTCTAAAACTCTCCAGTTTATTGCCATTCTTTGTCGCATTATAAGCATCTTCTTTTAATCTAATACTGTGCTTCATTGTTAAACTTCTTATCGCCAGTTGGTGTCAGAGGAGATCAGGGTTGGGATTCTGCGGTCCGCTGGCCGCACGTTTCTGGGCGGCGCACTGTTCGCTGGTGGCAGGATTCTCTCTTCCCGCCGTTTGTCAATGGGATTTCCCTTTGAAGCCACCCCACGCCGCCGGAAAAGCGCGGGCAGGGATGCGCTGCCAGCGGGAAAAGAGAATCCCAACATCCGGAGAATTCGGTCCTTATAATCTTTACTTCGTTTTAGATTTACCCACAGTGGGGGGATTGCAAATATAGCTCCGAAGTCTACAACTCCCCACCAGTGTCAGCAAGTGTCTCTTTGTTTGTGCACTTATAATTACCAAGGAGTGTGCCCAATGTATGTACACTTAACCTTAATTTATTCAATTGAGAGATTCCCTTTTGTCGTTTTAAAACCAAACCTGAAATATTATCTGTGAACATTATTTAAGTTAAGTTGAAGAAGAAAGAAAAATGATTTTCCACATTCTCTATCAAGCACAATAATACAAGTCACCTCTCAACCGGGATCTTGAATAATCCGTTGCTCCAAGCACGTCTTTTCATGAAACAATCAGATTGCTGATGACTTGCATCAATCCATTTTAGCTTGGAGATTTTATTTTGTTTCTAACATTTATTTCACGCTGGCAGAGTGAATCCTTAATCCTTTTTCACTTCCACTTTTTGCAGAGTGCAGATAACCCACACGCAACTATAATCTGGGTAACATTCATTCAATGAGTAAACCTTTATTTAGCACACCGCTTGTTCAGAATTGCCCCTGAAGTATTTGACAAATACAATCTCGTACCTGCTGCTTTCACAAGAGCCAGTGTTTCCGCAGCTGAAGTACTTTTAACGACTCATTTTATTTTCTTAGCTTCCCAGCCTACGGGGCAACATTTCCCATTTTCACTCACAATAAATCTTATGAAACCAGCCGCACTTGACTATCAGGAAGATTGGCATCAGAAAGATCACTTAGAAATAACATTTCATTTTGTTGGGTCAGCAAGGATGGGATTTTAAGTGTGCCTTTCTCCATATTTAACTTTTAAAAATGTTTTAATTGCCTTTTAAACATCCTCGACTTTAGGGTGTTTCACTTAATTCCAATGCATCAAAAATAACATCTAATCTTGCCTGAGTGCATAACCAGTTCGACTGACCATCCAATCTTCACAATGACTTTATTTCTTCTTTAGCTGTGACAGTATCCTTCGGTGATGACCTTGCATGGTTAACCAGGATAAGAGTGACACCCTCTAAAGAGGATTGCTGATTCAAAGTTACTCCAGACCTATTCTGCTAAATGTCGAAACCAATGTATTTAAAAAAACCCCTTGAAGCCTGACTTCAATCTAAGTTCCACTTTAATCTTATTAGAAAAATGTTTCTCCAATTACACAGTTCCACCTCAAAAGAAACCATCAACATGCATCAGGAAGATGCCTGCAAGTTTCCCTTTTTGATACCAATACAACATCTGATTTTAGTTGAACACGGTCTACATTCAGTTAAAAAAAAAAATCTCACCAAAAATGCCACACTCTGGAGGCATCATTCAGGCCATAAATGTATTTGTTTGATTCCCATGGTTCCCCTTCTGCATTGCTTGCCTCTTGGGAGCTTCAGGAACATTTCTATCTGAAATGTTTTCACCCCTGCAGGAATCGCGGCTTTAATGTCAACAGATCGACTTTGGCCAAAACAGCAAAAGGACTCTCTTTCAGGAGTACTTTTCCCAGTGTGGGCCAGTTCACTCTAACATCTGCACCATCCACATTGCCTGTAAATTTTCAGACACTATTTTTTTTTAATAAATGATTTTATTGGGTTTTTGAACAAAGTATATCTACCGTTATGTACACAGAATAAGATATATATATATATAAGGTATTATGCACCAGCTCAACAGCAGCAACTCTGTACAATTGGCAATATTATTTACAACACATAAGTAGGTAGCTGTTGGTGAGGGGGGGGGGCGGGGGGGGGGGAGACCGGGGAGGTAGATATACATTTGGGTGCCGGAGAAACAATTACATTACTTATGTCCAATACAGAGAGGCCAACATTCGAATGGGTTTGGTGTTGGTGTTGACGGATTTCGCTGCCGTTGTCGTCTCGCGCTCACCCCACTTCAGCCGTTCGTCCCGTCTTTCGCCTGGATTCTCCTTGTTCTCTGTTCCTGTAGATGCCAAGTTTGTTATCGTTTCCCGTGCCCTCCTTCCGGCTATCATTCCCCTGCCTCCCTCCCCGCCCCCTCCCTGGTCATCCTCTATTGTTCCCTGTCTCTTTACTCTTCCCCCCCCCCCTCTGCCCCTTTCCCCCCTCCTGTGGTTCAGTTTTCTTTTCTCTTAGATTTAGATGTCCCCCCCCCCCCCCCCCCCCCCCCCCCCCCCCCCCCCCCGGTCTATCTCTCGCTCTCATGCTTTGGCTACTCTCCCCTATTTCTTGGCTACCTGGCTATTCTTCTGCTTGTTTGTTGGCCACGAACAGGTCCCGGAACAGTTGGGTGAATGGCTCCCACGTTCTGTGGAAGCTGTCGTCTGACCCTCGGATGGTGAATTTGATTTTCTCCATTTGGAGAGATTCCGAGAGGTCGGACAGCCAGTCTGCAGCTTTGGGCGGTGCTGCTGACCGCCAGCCAACCAGGATTCTGCGGCGGGCGATCAGGGAGGCAAAGGCAAGGGCGTCCGCCCTCCTCCCAGGAATAGATCTGACTGGTCTGAAACCCCGAAGACCGCCACTTTCGGGCATGGCTCCACCCTCACCCCCACCACCTTGGACATTGCCTCGAAGAAGGCTGTCCAGTACCCCGCAAGTCTGGGGCAAGACCAGAACAAGTGGGCGTGGTTGACTGGGCCTCCTTGGCACCGCTCACATCTGTCCTTCACCTCCGGGAAGAACCTACTCATACGGGTTCTTGTTAAGTGGGCTCTATGTACCACTTTTAGTTGTGTCAGGCTGAGCCTTGCGCACGTGGAGGTGGAGTTGACCCTATGCAGTGCTTCGCTCCAGAGTCCCCACCCTATTTCAAACCCCAGGTCCTCCTCCCATTTCTTTCTTGTTGCGTCCAGTACGGTGTCGGCCCTTTCTACCAGTCGCTCATACATGTCGCTACAGTTTCCTTTATCTAGGATGCTTACGTCCAGTAACTCTTCCAGTGATGTCTGTCGTGGTGGTTGTGGGTACGTCCTGGTCTCCTTTCGTAGGAAGTTTTTGAGTTGCAGGTACCTTAGCTCGTTCCCCCTGGCTGGCTGGAATTCCTCCGTCAGTTCGTCCTGTGTTGCGATCCTGCCGTCCGTATATAGGATCCCTGACTGTCAGTGTCCCTCCGTCCCGTCCCCACTTTTTAAAGGTGGCGTCAGTCAGCGCTGGTGTGAACCTACGGTTGTTGCAGATGGGAACTTTATCCGACATTTTGGTCAGGCCAAATTGCTGCCGTAGTTGGTTCCAGGACTGGAGAGTGGCTATCACCACCGGGCTGCTGGAGTGTTTTTTGGGTGGGGATGGGAGTGCTGCCGTGGCGAGGGCCCGGAGGGAGGTCCCCTTGCAGGAGGTCTCCTCCGAGCGCACCCACTCGGCTTCTGGCTCCTTGATCCACCCCCTTATTCGCTCGGCCGTCGCCACCTTCTTTGGGATCCTAGCATCCCCCCCCCCCCCCCCCCCCCCCCCCCAACCCAATACGAACACCATGATTAGTTTGCCTAGTGCTTTGAAAAAGGCCTTGGGGATGTTGATCAGGATGGATCTGAATAGGAAGAGGTACCTGGGCAGTACGTTCATTTTGATCGTCTGAACTCTCCCCGCGAGGGAGAGTGGGAGTGCGTTCCATCTTTGCAGGTCCTTTTTTACTTCCTCTGTCAGACTGGTGAGGTTCCATTTGTGGATCCCTTTCCAGTCCTGGGCTATTTGGATCCTCAGGTAGCGGAATTTGAGTCGGGCTTGTTTAAGCTGCAGTCCCGTTAGTGCTGCCCCACCTACTTGTGGGTGTACCGGGAAGATCTCGCTTTTGCTCAGGTTGAGTTTGTAGCCCGAGAAGGTGCCAAACTCTTTCAGGAGCGCGATGATTCCGTCCATGCTGCTCTGTGGATCCGAAATGTAGAGGAGCAGGTCATCTGCATAGAGTGAGACTCTGTGCTCTCTGCCTCCCCTTCGGATCCCCCTCCAGCTTTTTGCAGCTCTGAGCGCGATTGCCAGTGGTTCGATCGCTGGGGCGAACAGCAGCGGGGACAGTGGGCATCCTTGTCTGGTGCCCCTGTGCAGCTGGAAGTATCGGGAGTTGGTGTTGTTGGTCCGTACGCTCGCCATGGGAGCGTTGTACAGGAGCTTTACCCAGGAGGTGAACCCTGTTCCAAGCCCGAACCGCTCCAGTACCCCTGTGAGGTATTTCCATTCGACCCTGTCGAAGGCGTTTTCTGCGTCCAGGGAGACAATCACCTCTGGTATTCTCTCCCCGGAGGGGGTCATTATCACGTTCAGCAGGCGCCTAATGTTCTCGAGGTGAGCTGTCTACCTTTGACAAAAGCCCGTCTGGTCCTCTGCGACCACCTCTGGTATGCAGTCTTCTAGCCTTTTGGCTGAATCTTGGCCAGTATTTTGGCGCCTGTATTCAGCAGTGAGATGGGTCTGTATGACCCACATTCCGTTGGATCTTTATCTTTCTTAGGTATTAGCGAGATTGAGGCCTGTGCTAGCGTGGGTGACAGAGTACCCTTAGCTAGCGAGTCTGTGAACATCTCCCGCTGGTGCGGGGCCAGTGCTGTTGCAAATTCTTTGTAGAAGTCTGTCGGGAACCCGTCTGGTCCTGGCGTCTTCCCCGCCTGCATGGAGCTAATGCTGTCCATGATCTCTCCCAGTGCTAGTGGTGCTTCCAGGCCCCATTTTCTGACCTCCCCCACGACTGATATGCCCAGTCCATCGATTATCAGATACTTCTACCAGTTTATTACTAAAAACTTTTTACTCAGATGCTCTTATTTGCGAGATGTACAAAGGACAAAACACAAGTTCACGGTTTAACCCAATTTTATTCACCATTCTCTCACTTACACAAAATATGAGTCAGACTCACAACTGAGCTCTAGGTATTATCTGCACTTAGTGAAGGAGGCTGGCCAGGCTATGATCACTCAATGTGGATATCTTCTCTGGGCTCGGAACCCAGGGTCCTTCTTGCAATGGTTGTGCCTGCGGGACTCCCAGGTTATCGCTGAAGATCTGTTCCAATGTCTCACCTTTTATACTGGTTCTGCTAGACTGAGTCACAGGTGTACGTCCATACCTGGCCTGAGTTCTATTGTCCCACCCAGACATAAACTCGGTAATGGGAATAAACAGGATACACCTGTTCCGCCAAGGTGATTCAATCAAGATCCATTGGCCTCTGAAACACTCTTGTCTGACCAGCTACTAGTCCATTATAGAGTCTGATGGCCGCTTTGTTTGTCTGCTGCAAAGTTGATCACCTGTGTCTGGAAGTTAGCTACATATTCATAACATGTTCTTGTTCCTTTGTGTAGATGTGAGTGGATAAACCCAAAGTCCATATAGCGATAATGAGTTTATTGACTTGGGTCAATCTTGCAGAAGGCCAGTATCGATTCCCGCCAGGGCCTCATGTAGTATTTTCTGTTCCCAGTACCACACCCAGTTGCTCTTCAAATTCCTGAGCAACTAGCCTCACAAGACCCATTTGCATGGACCTTTTCCATGTAAACCCATAGATGTGACAAGGCTGGCTGTTCCCATCTCCAGAATAAACTTCAAATTCCTTCTAACGACCTCATTCTTTTTGTTTTACCCCTCCTATTTGCTTATCCTCTAATTTTTCGACAGTCACCAAAACTTCATGGCCATGAGAACTTCCGTAATATTTTTCAAAAAATCATTCATGCGATATGGACATCACTGGCTAGGCCAGCATTAACTGCCCATCCCTAATTGCCCTTGAACTGAGTGACTTGCTCAACCTGTCATGTGAGAGTGCCTTTAAGAAATGGATGTTTAAGCAATGTACCTTTAAGAAATGCAGTGATGTCAGAGTGTGGGTGGAGCTTGGTTTTAGTTCAGCCATTTTGCAGTGTTTAGTTTGAGGAGAGCAGCTGAAAAGTGCCTGGCTGGTTTGCTGAGAGCTGCATTAAAGGAGAAAGCCAGTTTAAGGAGAAAGATGAGAGGTGTTTTGCAAAAAGCTGCAATAAGAAAACACAACTGGTCTGTTGTGACTATAAGTATATTGAATGTAACCTCATGTCTGTTGTTAAAGGTGAAGTCTTTTGGCAGTTTGAAGGAACATTTTGAGGGATTATTTACTGTTGTATTATTTTTGGGGTTATCTTTGAAGTAAAGGGTGTTAAATGGTCCAACGTTTATTTAAAAGGCTAAGTTGAGTTCATGCAATAAACATTGTTTTGTGTTTAAAAACCCACGTGTCCATAATTGAAAACCATACCGTGTGCTTCGAAAGCACCAATCCATTAAAGGGGCGAGGTTGGTTGAACTCCATGGTACATTTTGGGGGTTCTGAAAACGCCTCGCCCATAACAAACCCCACTGTCAACCCCAGCGAGTCAACCCCACTGCTGTGGGTCTGGAGTCACGTGTAGGCCAGACCGGGTAAGGACAGCAGATTTCCTTCCCTAAAAGGACATTAGCGAATCCGATGGGTTTTACTGCCGTTCGGCCATAGTTTCCTGGTCATCATTAGACCTTTATTTAAATCCAGATTTTAATTGAATTCACATTTCACCATCTGTCACGGTGGGATTTGTACCTGGGACCCCAGAGCATTACACTGAATCTCTAGATTACTAGTCCAGTGACAATCCCACTGTGTCATGTTGCCCCCCCCCCCCCCCACTTTCACCATGTAATCTATTCAACATGTAGACTCCATTTGCATTTAGAAGTTTTTGGGTACTATCATTGTACCGGTCTGGAACTCTTTCACCGGTAATTGTATCTATCCTCCATACTCTACCCTATCACGACTACATGCTTTCCCCTCCTTCGACGTGAATGGCATTCTCCACTACGATGCTACAGATTGTTTGCTTGTCCACCCTGCAGTCTATGTTTTCGCCTACAGAGCACTGCTTATCCTGTTTGTCAGAATCAAGATCTGAAGCTCCTTCACCACCGTCGGACCTGCCCTCCTGTCACTGACATGAGGACAACTCTTGAGTTCTACTTAGCTTAAGGATGTGGCTGCCTCCTGCAGCGAAGCGTCCATGTACCGCTCCCCCCTGCCAGATCTCCCGCAACATCTGCAGCTCAGACTCCAGCTCAGGAACTCTGAGCCGAGGTTGCTGCAGAAGCTGAGCGCAGATGTGGTTGTCGGGGACCGCAATGATGTCCACAGACCCCCACATGCTGCAGTGACGGCACACCATCTGCACTGCCCTGCCTGTCTAACATTACTTATTTACTTAATTGATTCATTAAGTCGTTGCTAATTCGGTAAAGTGATAGCAGGTTAAAGTTAAATCGCTTAGAGACCGGGGGAAAAGCCTCAGAACTTACTGGAGGTCAAGCAAGAAGACTAAGAAGCAACATCTCCTTCCCCCTTCAACCCAATTGCCACTTGCGGCAAATTTATGAATTTCGCGCAGTTTCTAGAATCCATATTATCCACAGTGCAGAAAGAGGGCCATTCGGCCCATCAGGTCTGCAGCGACCCTCTGAAAGAGCACCCAACCGAGGCCCACACCCCCCGCCCTATCCCCATAACCCCACTTAACCTGCGCAGCTTTGGACACTAAGGGCAATCTAGCACAGCCGATCCACCTAACCTGCAAAGTGGCATTCAAAGGATGCACTAGGTGCTAACTAAATGCAAGTTCAACCTTTTACTCTAAGTATTGCAGCAAAACTTAGTGTCTGGAGTTTATCAAGAAAGGGAACACTTTGGTCATAATTTAGTCAGCACTGAAAGGGTTAACGTTGCAGGACACTGTTCCTTTAGATAATGTGATGAGTTTGATTTAAGGTTTCCTGTGTGATTTTTTTTTTTCTTTAGTTTCAAATTTGTGCATTTGGTGAGCATGTTGGTCAGAGTGATTGTGTGATGTCGGTTGGGAGGGGTGCTGATCTGGTTGCTAGGGCCACTGATCTGGTTGCTAGGGCCACTGATCTGGTTGCTAGGGCTGCTGATCTGGTTGCTAGGGTTGCTGATCTGGTTGCTAGGGCGCTGATCTGGTTGCTAGTTCTGCTGATTCAGCCACCCAACAGCTGTAATCCAGCAAGGGACAACTGATGCAGAGCAAAGCTGAAGGCAGCCACAGAGAGAGAATCCAAACTTCCGACTCCCTTCACTGCCTCACGCTCTCTAATCACCTCACATTGTTCCCAAGAGAAAGCTTAATTTGGGAAGTATGGAAAATCGGCCAGGCCTCCATTACCCTGGGCCCATGCACTCTATACTCATTCACTTCGCATTTTAAAATTGGGGTCCGAGTCTCTTGCTGTTTCCAAGACTCCTAGTATGTTCCACCCAGGGTGGAGTTCTCACATATGTTCCTCCCTCAGTACTGACCCCCTGACAGTGCAGCACTCCCTCGGTACTGACCCCCTGACAGTGCAGCACTCCCTCAGTGCTGCCCCTCTGACAGTGCAGCACTCCCTCAGTACTGATCCTCTGATAGTGCAGCACTCCCTCAGCACTGCCCCTCTGACAGTGCAGCACTCCCTCAGTACTGCCCCTCTGACAGTGCGGCACTCCCTCAGTACTGACCCTCTGACAGTGCAGCACTCCGTCAGCACTGACCCTCTGACAGTGCGGCACTCCCTCAGTACTGACCCTCTGACAGTGCAGCACTCCCTCAATACTGCCCCTCTGACAGTGCAGCACTCCCTCAGTACTGACCCGCTGACAGTACAGCACTCCCTCAGCGCTGCCGCTCCGACAGTGCAGCACTCCCTCAGCGCTGCCGCTCCGACAGTGCAGCACTCCCTCAGCGCTGCCGCTCCGACAGTGCAGCACTCCCTCAGCGCTGCCGCTCCGACAGTGCAGCACTCCCTCAGCGCTGCCGCTCCGACAGTGCAGCACTTCCTCAGTAGTGACCCTCCGACAGTGCCACTCTCCCACAGTGTCTAGATTTGTGCCACTGAGTCTCTGGACTGAAAGTCAAACCCACAAACATCTGAACCTGAGGCAAGAGTGCTTCCAATGAACCCGAGCTGACATAGGGTTGAGTTTCTTGGTCAATTGAACCTATCTGCACTGCTGCACTGTCGGAGGGGCAGCGCTGAGGGAGCGCTGCACTGTCAGAGGGTCAGTACTGAGGGAGTGCTGCACTGTCAGAGGGTCAGTACTGAGGGAGTGCTGCACTGTCAGAGGGTCAGTACTGAGGGAGTGCTGCACTGTCAGAGGGTCAGTACTGAGGGAGTGCTGCACTATCAGAGGGTCAGTACTGAGGGAGTGCTGCACTGTCAGAGGGTCAGTACTGAGGGAGTGCTGCACTGTCAGAGGGTCAGTACTGAGGGAGTGCTGCACTGTCAGAGGGTCAGTACTGAGGGAGTGCTGCACTGTCAGAGGGTCAGTACTGAGGGAGTGCTGCACTGTCGGAGGGTCAGTACTGAGGGAGTGCCGCACTGTCAGAGGGTCAGTACTGAGGGAGAGCTGCACTGTCAGAGGGTCAGTACTGAGGGAGTGCTGCACTGTCAGAGGGTCAGTGCTGAGGGAGTGCTGCACTGTCGGAGGGGCACGCTGAGGGAGAGCAGCACTGTCGGAGGGGCACGCTGAGGGAGAGCGGCACTGTCGGAGGGGCACGCTGAGGGAGAGCGGCACTGTCGGAGGGGCACGCTGAGGGAGAGCAGCACTGTCGGAGGGGCACGCTGAGGGAGAGCGGCACTGCCAGAGAGGCGGTGCTAGGTGGACTTGATTATACAGGAAGGAATCAGCCTGGATATAGAAAGTAAGAGGAGATGGGACATTGGGGAGACAGAGACAATGTGAAAATAGAAGAATGGTTAACATAAATGGAAATCCAGAAGTCTTAAAATGTGCAAGTGGAGTGGCCAGGGCTGATTGGGGATGAAAGTGAAGGCAGAATGCCTCATTGAAGGTTTAAATGATTACTTTGCAACGTTGTTTAAGAGAACTTTGGAAAAGAGTGATAATTGAAGAGGTTGCCAGGATACTGGACAAGGTAAAAATCAAGTAGACACACCAAGAATCCTGGTGGTATGAAAACAGAACAATTGCCACATTCCGGATGGGAAACATCCGACATTGCTGAGTGAAATGGGGTGCTGGCCACAACCTTCCCATCTCCCTTACACGGAGTGATGGTGCCAGAGTGCTGGAGAATTGCAAATGTTACACTCCTGTTTAAGAAAAGGAGGGAGGGATGAACTTAGCCAGCCAGGATAATGCCAGCCGTGGCCGAGCTTTGGAGACAATGATTTAGGACATAATTAAAAGCCACTTGGACAAGCACGGGCTAATAACAATGTCGTTTGACAAACCTGAGCTTTTTGGATGAGGTAACGCAGAGAGAGTGGAGGAGGGCTGTGTCGATTTTCAAAATGCACTTGACAGACTAGCACAGCATAAGCTTGTGAGCAGACTTGTAGGTCAAGGGATTAAAGAGGTAGGAACGACATTGATGCAGCATTGCCCGAGGGTTAGAAAACCAGAGCTTTTCAGACTGGAGGGAGGGGTGCGGTGGGTTATCCGAGGGTCAGTACCAGGACCACAGCTGTTTTTGATGTACATTAATGACTTGGGCTTGCGAACCACAATTTTAAAATTTGCAGCTGACACAAAATGTCGGAGTGTTACAAACAATGATGCAGAAGATGATAGGTTTAAAGAGGTGAAATGGACACACGGCTGGTGAGATGGACAGACGCCTGGTGAGACGGACACTCGCCTGGTGAGACGGACACGCGGCTGGTGAGACGGACACAAGGCTGGTGAGACGGACAGATGCCTGGTGAGACGGACACGCGGCTGGTGAGACGGACAGATGCCTGGTGAGACGGACACTCGCCTGGTGAGACGGACACGCGGCTGGTGAGACGGACACAAGGCTGGTGAGACGGACAGATGCCTGGTGAGACGGACACGCGGCTGGTGAGACGGACACGCGGCTGGTGAGACGGACACAAGGCTGGTGAGACGGACAGATGCCTGGTGAGACGGACAGATGCCTGGTGAGACGGACACGCGGCTGGTGAGACGGACACGCGGCTGGTGAGACGGACACGCGGCTGGTGAGACGGACACGCGGCTGGTGAGACGGACACGCGGCTGGTGAGACGGACACGCGGCTGGTGAGACGGACACGCGCCTGGTGAGACGGACACTCGCCTGGTGAGACGGACACTCGCCTGGTGAGACGGACACTCGCCTGGTGAGACGGACACTCGCCTGGTGAGACGGACACTCGCCTGGTGAGACGGACACTCGCCTGGTGAGACGGACACGCGGCTGGTGAGACGGACACGCGCCTGGTGAGACGGACACGCGGCTGGTGAGACGGACAGATGCCTGGTGAGACGGACACGCGGCTGGTGAGGCGGACACGCGGCTGGTGAGACGGACACGCGGCTGGTGAGACGGACACGCGGCTGGTGAGACGGACACGCGGCTGGTGAGACGGACACGCGGCTGGTGAGACGGACACGCGGCTGGTGAGACGGACACGCGGCTGGTGAGACGGACACGCGGCTGGTGAGACGGACACGCGGCTGGTGAGACGGACACGCGGCTGGTGAGACGGACACGCGGCTGGTGAGACGGACACGCGGCTGGTGAGACGGACACGCGGCTGGTGAGACGGACACGCGGCTGGTGAGGCGGACACGCGCCTGGTGAGACGGACACGCGGCTGGTGAGACGGACACGCGGCTGGTAAGACGGACAGATGCCTGGTGAGACGGACAGATGCCTGGTGAGACGGACACGCGGCTGGTGAGACGGACACGCGGCTGGTGAGACGGACACGCGGCTGGTGAGACGGACACGCGGCTGGTGAGAGGGACACGCGGCTGGTGAGAGGGACACGCGGCTGGTGAGGCGGACACGCGGCTGGTTCGACGGACACGCGGCTGGTGAGAGGGACACGCGGCTGGTGAGAGGGACACGCGGCTGGTGAGACGGACACGCGGCTGGTGAGAGGGACACGCGGCTGGTGAGAGGGACACGCGGCTGGTGAGAGGGACACGCGGCTGGTGAGAGGGACACGCGGCTGGTGAGAGGGACACGCGGCTGGTGAGAGGGACACGCGGCTGGTGAGAGGGACACGCGGCTGGTGAGAGGGACACGCGGCTGGTGAGAGGGACACGCGGCTGGTGAGAGGGACACGCGGCTGGTGAGAGGGACACGCGGCTGGTGAGAGGGACACGCGGCTGGTGAGAGGGACACGCGGCTGGTGAGAGGGACACGCGGCTGGTGAGAGGGACACGCGGCTGGTGAGAGGGACACGCGGCTGGTGAGAGGGACACGCGGCTGGTGAGAGGGACACGCGGCTGGTGAGAGGGACACGCGGCTGGTGAGACGGACACGCGGCTGGTGAGAGGGACACGCGGCTGGTGAGAGGGACACGCGGCTGGTGAGAGGGACACGCGGCTGGTGAGACGGAAACGCGGCTGGTGAGACGGACACGCGGCTGGTGAGAGGGACGCGCGGCTGGTGAGAGGGACGCGCGGCTGGTGAGAGGGACGCGCGGCTGGTGAGAGGGACGCGCGGCTGGTGAGACGGACGCGCGGCTGGTGAGACGGACGCGCGGCTGGTGAGAGGGACGCGCGGCTGGTGAGAGGGACGCGCGGCTGGTGAGAGGGACGCGCGGCTGGTGAGAGGGACGCGCGGCTGGTGAGAGGGACGCGCGGCTGGTGAGAGGGACGCGCGGCTGGTGAGAGGGACGCGCGGCTGGTGAGAGGGACGCGCGGCTGGTGAGAGGGACGCGCGGCTGGTGAGAGGGACGCGCGGCTGGTGAGAGGGACGCGCGGCTGGTGAGAGGGACGCGCGGCTGGTGAGAGGGACGCGCGGCTGGTGAGAGGGACGCGCGGCTGGTGAGAGGGACGCGCGGCTGGTGAGAGGGACGCGCGGCTGGTGAGAGGGACACGCGGCTGGTGAGAGGGACACGCGGCTGGTGAGAGGGACACGCGGCTGGTGAGAGGGACACGCGGCTGGTGAGAGGGACACGCGGCTGGTGCGACGGACACGCGGCTGGTGAGGCGGACACGCGGCTGGTGAGAGGGACACGCGGCTGGTGAGACGGACACGCGGCTGGTGAGACGGACACGCGGCTGGTGCGGCGGACACGCGGCTGGTGCGGCGGACACGCGGCTGGTGAGAGGGACACGCGGCTGGTGAGACGGACACGCGGCTGGTGCGACGGACACGCGGCTGGTGAGGCGGACACGCGGCTGGTGAGAGGGACACGCGGCTGGTGAGGCGGACACGCGGCTGGTGAGACGGACACGCGGCTGGTGAGAGGGACACGCGGCTGGTGAGGCGGACACGCGGCTGGTGAGGCGGACACGCGGCTGGTGAGAGGGACACGCGGCTGGTGAGAGGGACACGCGGCTGGTGAGAGGGACACGCGGCTGGTGAGAGGGACACGCGGCTGGTGAGAGGGACACGCGGCTGGTGAGGCGGACACGCGGCTGGTGAGACGGACACGCGGCTGGTGCGACGGACACGCGGCTGGTGAGGCGGACACGCGGCTGGTGAGACGGACACGCGGCTGGTGAGACGGACACGCGGCTGGTGAGAGGGACACGCGGCTGGTGAGACGGACACGCGGCTGGTGAGAGGGACACGCGGCTGGTGAGAGGGACACGCGGCTGGTGAGAGGGACACGCGGCTGGTGAGAGGGACACGCGGCTGGTGAGAGGGACACGCGGCTGGTGAGAGGGACACGCGGCTGGTGAGACGGACACGCGGCTGGTGCGGCGGACACGCGGCTGGTGAGGCGGACACGCGGCTGGTGAGGCGGACACGCGGCTGGTGAGGCGGACACGCGGCTGGTGAGAGGGACACGCGGCTGGTGAGAGGGACACGCGGCTGGTGAGACGGACACGCGGCTGGTGCGACGGACACGCGGCTGGTGAGGCGGACACGCGGCTGGTGAGGCGGACACGCGGCTGGTGAGAGGGACACGCGGCTGGTGAGACGGACACGCGGCTGGTGAGAGGGACACGCGGCTGGTGAGAGGGACACGCGGCTGGTGAGAGGGACACGCGGCTGGTGAGACGGACACGCGGCTGGTGAGAGGGACACGCGGCTGGTGAGAGGGACACGCGGCTGGTGAGAGGGACACGCGGCTGGTGAGAGGGACACGCGGCTGGTGAGAGGGACACGCGGCTGGTGAGACTGACACGCGGCTGGTGAGACGGACACGCGGCTGGTGCGACGGACACGCGGCTGGTGAGGCGGACACGCGGCTGGTGAGGCGGACACGCGGCTGGTGAGGCGGACACGCGGCTGGTGAGAGGGACACGCGGCTGGTGAGAGGGACACGCGGCTGGTGAGAGGGACACGCGGCTGGTGAGGCGGACACGCGGCTGGTGAGAGGGACACGCGGCTGGTGAGACGGACACGCGGCTGGTGAGAGGGACACGCGGCTGGTGAGAGGGACACGCGGCTGGTGAGAGGGACACGCGGCTGGTGAGAGGGACACGCGGCTGGTGAGGCGGACACGCGGCTGGTGAGGCGGACACGCGGCTGGTGCGACGGACAGATGGCAGGTGAAATCCAGGGTAGAAAAGTGTGGCAGGAAATATAGAAACATAGAAAATAGAAACAGGAGGAAGCCATACTACCCTTTGAGCCTGTGTGGTATTATAGGTATTACGGTACCTGAGAGGCTAAAGTACCATTGGTCGAACCTGTATGCTTGCTATTGGCTAGAGTGTATAATAGCTCCGCCCTGATAGGCGGGGTATAAGAACCCCTGCTGCCCCAGCAGCCCTCATTCTGTACCTGAGCTGCTGGGGGAAACATCTAGCTTATTAAAGCTTTCAGTTGGACTACAACCTCGCTTTAGTGGTCATTGATCCTGCATCAGCCTGCTCCACTCTTCAACCCGATAATGACTAATCCTCTAACTCAGCAACACACTCCAGCGCTCTCCCCAAACCAATACAGACTAAATGGTACAATTTTAAAGAACAGAGAGACTTGGGGGTGTTTGTGAATAAGATTTGAAGGTAGCAATACAGATTAACAAAGCAGTGACTAAGGCGTGGGGGATCCCAGGCTGTTATGACTCCTCCCATAAATTTTAAATGAAAGACTTCTCATAAGGCCAAAGGAAAACAATGGACAAGATTTCACTTCTTAAAAGTGTTTTCTGGAACAAGCCAACTAAACTTACCATCAATCAACAGGCAAAGGATACTTCGATCAAAATGGTAAGTTTGACTTTGATGGAACTAATCCGCCTCCCTTAGTTGGAGCCCTCCCATTCCTTCCTGCACAAATGTGGCACCACGTCCAACGTCAAAGTCTTTCTATCTCGAACTCCATCATGGGGGATCTCTCATTTCCCACTCAACCCTTGACTCCCATTCACAGTACCTGCATTCCATCCAGAGTCCCCAGACACAGTTATCACCAACAAGGCACACATAGAACATACAGTGCAAAAGGGGGCCATTCGACCCATCGGGTCTGCACCGACCCATTTAAGCCCTCACTTCCACCCTATCCCCGGATCCCAATAACCCCTCCTAACCTTTTTTTTTTTTGGTCACTAAGGGCAATTTATCACGGCCAATCCACCTAACCTGCACCTGTTTGGACTGTGGGAGGAAACCGGAGCACCCGGAGGAAACCCACGGCCACACGGGGGAGAACGTGCAGACTCCGCACGGACAGTGACCCAGCGGGGAATCGAACCCGGCGCTGTGAAGCTACCGTGCTGCCACACATCTACAGACCTTTTCTCACTCCAGTCACAACAGCCCTGATGGCACTGAATCCCCAGAGACCCCTTTCTCTGATACCCTGAAACATTCCGATGGGCTCGCCTGACCCAGGCTAAGCCAAGTGGCTTCTTTCCGTGGGGTAGAGGACAAGCGCGAGTGGAGCGCTGGGGGGGGGGTGGCCAGCCGAACACACACACACACACACATGTTCTGGTCGTGTCCCAGCTGGTAAGCCTTTGGGCAGGGCCTCCCTTTTTAGCACCAGGTCAGTGGTTCTGAATATGGAGCTGAAGCCTTGTCTTTTGGAGGCCATTTTCGGGATGTCGGACTTTGCTGGGACTGCAAAGGGGGGGTGGGGGGGGTGAAGGCAGACATCCTTGCCTCCACCTTGTTGATTGCCTGGAGGCGGGTTCTGCTGAGGTGGAGGTCCCCTACTCTGCCCAGCGCCTCGATCTGGTTGGGTGGCCTAATGGAATTCTTGTACCTGGAGGAAGTCAAGTACACCGTTCGGGGGTCGGCTGAGGGTTTCTACCTGAGGGGAAGCCATTCATTACCTACTTTAAGGAATTACTCACCGCCAGTTGCTAAAGGGGGGGGTTAGGTGACGAGCAGGGGGCTGGCAGGTTTGGATTTTATTTTTCCTTTTGTTGATGAGGTGCATACAGTTGGTTGTGTTTGCATATTGTAAACAGCTTTATTATTTTTGTTTTTAGGTCGGGTATTGTCAATGAAAGAGCTGTGGAGGCTGACAGCCTGTGTGGGGAGCTCAGCTAGCGAGCCTGCAAGTTTAATTCTTTCATATCTTGTCAAGGCCTCTGATTTCGCACTTTTGAATTTGCAATATTCTCACACACCTCCATGTCCCCCCCCCCCAATCAAAAGAATGACCAGATAGTCGCGATAATAGAATTGGACTCAATTCAGTCATTGCAAACCACTTGGTTTGGGTCAGAGTTCAGCCGGGTCAATAAATGTTTGTGAATGTTGTAAGCTCATTTGATTGGTCAGGCAGTTTGAGTGATTGGTGAGTTGCTGATGGGTGCGTGTGTTTGATGTTTACCTTTGCGTCAACAGCGGGTTTAACCTTCTAACTGCACTGTTCCTGATCCTGTTATCAATTTATTTTTTAAACGGTGGACCCTAGGGTGTCTAGTGAGCGAGGTGAGTAAGATCCGACCAGAATTCTTTTCTAAAGCTCCCGCACCATCGATTAACTAATTGGCCTCAGAGAGTGCGCAGGATGGGGGATGGGAGGTTGGGAGATTGCTGCAAAGAGGCCAGCTCTCATATCCAGATAGGGAGCCTCACCCATGCATGTCCCTGACCTGGAAGCGTTTGACCCTGACACAAACCGCTTGCGACGTCTTGGCTCTCGGCTTGATGGGAATGACCGTTCCGTAAAGCTTGCAGCCTGGATTGACTTTGGTCGCTCGCCCAGATCCCGCAGCCACGGGCCTGCGAATGGAGGGTGGCCAGGGAGAAGACCCCGGCAAGAAAGTCCCCCCCTTTGGAGGAAGTGAGGGTAAGGGGTGACCCACGAGACTGACCACTGGGGGCGGGAGAGGAAAGACTTGCGTTTGCACCGCATGTTCAGAACCTCGGGACTGCTCTGCAGTCAGTGAGGTACTTTGGGAGCGTAGTCGCGTTTTCTGCATTCGAGAAGTGGCAACCGGCACAGCAAGATCCCACAAAGAGCGCGGAGATTTGGAACTCACTGCTTGGAGGGATGGGGAGAGGCAGAGACCTCAGTCACGTTTACTAGGTACTTTCCGGAAGGGAAAAACTAGGATAATAGAATAGTGGTCCGAACTGGTTTTTTTCTCAATCCTATTGGGTATCCCTGATGCTGTGACCGAAAGGGAGCAAGAGCCAGAAAAGGACTATTAAGCTCGGTAAGCTCCGTTGTTACAGGTGTTTGGGGCCTCAGGCACAGTTGACTGTGGTGGTGTGATTAAAAGTATTGAAGTGCAAGGGGCCAGAATTGGATTCATGAATAAATTCCTCAAACAAGGAGTTGGGTTTCTGTCGGGGAGTTGATATAAAACGCTAGGGCTACACGGTGGCACAGTGGTTAACACTGCAGCCTCACTCCGCCGAGGTCCCGGGTTCAATCCCATCCCCGGGTTACTGTCCGTGTGGAGTTTGCACATTCTCTCCGTATTTGCATGGGTATCACCCTCACAACCCAAAGATGCACAGAGTCGGTGGATTGGTCACGCTAAATTGCCCCTTAATAAAGAAAAACACCGGGGGCTGGTTAAGGGGGTACTTGAGGAGCTGTAGAAAGATTTTCTGCAAGAGAATGAGACCCAGCTGAGCCCTGTTGATCCTGTAGTTGTCTACCTCAGCCCACGTCTCACTGGGTTGTGTGATTTCCTCGCCTCCAAGCATCTGTGAGCTGCGCCCCCACGTTCTTGATTTGAGCTGTAGCTGACAAGAGCCGTGTGCTTCCTCCTGAATCACAGGGCCCCGACAATCAGTGTTTCCTGTTGTGTGTGTGTGTGTGTGTGTCGTTGAGACGGCAGCAGAGTGTCACTTGGTCACTGCTGTTCTCCCACCTGTGGTCCGAGGATTCGGAGTTTATTTTGAAGTCCTTTTTCTTTTCTTCCTGAGATGCTGTGAATGGAAACAAAAAATGCGATGACAGCAAGAGCAAGTGTCTCAAGCCTACCATTGGTACACACACCTCTGCCCGCAGCCGGAAATGGGTTTCCTGTTCTTGTTCCTGTTCTTCATTTCTTGCATCTTTTCTGCAGATGTCTGCAGCTGAGTTCAGGGCGTGTTTCCATCCCTTCCTTTACCTACCCCAGGGAGAGGCTCGCCACCGTGCCGGAGAGCGCTGAATGCAATTGGTTGTTGGGTTGTTGGAGGAAAATCGAAATGTCAATTTGCCGCTGACTTCAGACGGGAAGCTGGGTAGTAAGACTGGGTGCCGAGGCACTCTGGTCATTTGGAAAGAGGTAGGGGAGGAGATGAGGTAACTTCTGGGTGTAGCTAGCGATTGGGTAAGGACCCAGGAAGCGGAGGTCTTCCAGTGCACGCTGCTCTGAGGAGGGAATGAGAGGACGAGCAGGTGGGTCTCAATTTAACACCGCGAATGTTGCAATTTAGCTTTACATGGGAAATAAAGTCAGGCACCGTAAAGCCACGTGCAGCCCTCACAGCATTGATGCATTTAAAGGGAAGCTCTCGGGGAGAAGGGAAGAGAGGGTAATGCTGTTAGAGTTGGATGGGAAGAGGTTTGAAAGGAGGATAAATTCTGGGTTGGGCCGTGTGGCCTGTTTCTGGGCTGTGTATTCTATGTATCTCTGTGGGCGGAATTTCCTGATCCCTGCCAGCGAGTCTGGAGGCAGGAATGTAGCACATGGGCCTAACCACCACCTACCCAACCAACCCTGACTTGTCTCCCATTTTATGGGGGTGGCTGACAGCCCACCCACCCTGGTGCCTATTGAAGCCCTTAAGTGGCCTCAGTTAACTCTCCTCTTGTGTGCCTCACCCTAGCCCCAGTGTAATTTTCCCCCTGTTGTCTTACCTCTCTCATTGGGTGAGCTGGTGTTGGGCAAGGGTAGATTCCCCATCCTCCTTTAGAGGGTCTCCTGTGCCCTTTTGACACACCCCTCTCCTCCAGGTCATATGCCCCTTTAAGCCAACTCCCTGGCCTCTCAAACCTGCCCCCCTCCCATTCCCCCTAATATCCCCTTCACTCCCTTGTGGTGAGGGACCCGCCAATACCCAGACTTCAGGCCTCCCTAACCTCCTGCACTTTGGGGACTGGCTGTAGGTTCAGTACCCGTACCAGCCTCCCCGAACAGGTGCCGGAATGTGGCGACTAGGGACTTTTCAGTCACTTCATTTGAAGCCTACTTGTGACACTAAGCAATTTTCATTTCATAGCGGCTACAGCTGGAACCTGGAGCTGCTGGGACTACAGAGCTGCCGGCCAGTGGGAATAGCCGGCAGCGGTCTAAGGTGTGATGTGCCCCCCCAATCTCACCCTTCACCAATAAATACCCTGCCAAATGTTAAACGGCTGCAGGACAGCCTGTATTGGCAGTGATGCCCTCCATCCTGACACATTGGGTGGAGGATTGTGAAATGCGGTCATCCGAAAAATCCTGTCCTATGAAACCCCAAAACCTTCCAGGAGTGTTTGTATGTGCTGGGGGATTGATGGTTGACGAGGGGGGTGTTATGTTCCTACTTTAGGGCAGCATGGTAGCACAAGTGGTTAGCACTGTGGCTTCACAGCACCAGGGTCCCAGGTTCGATTCCCCACTGGGTCACTGTCTGTGCGGAGTCTGAATGTTCTCCTTGTATCTGCGTGGGTTTCCTCCGGGTGCTCCGGTTTCCTTCCACAGCCCAAAGACGTGCAGGTTAGGTGGATTGGCCATGATAAATTACCCTTAGTGACCAAAAAGGTTAGGAGGGATTATTGGGATCCGGGGATAGGGTGGAAGTGAGGGCTTAAGTGGGTTGGTGCAGACTCGATGGGCCGAATGGCCTCCTTCTGCACTGTATGTTCTACGTTCCTGTTTGTCTCAGTTTGGGACCATTGTCATCCTGCGACTGCTGCATTAATTCCAAATGGTATTCCTTGGTTTGTTATATTCCTTCCCCAGATTAGTCTGGTCGGGTTTTGATTGGACGCAACCATGACGACGCATGTGACACTGGAGGATGCTCTGTCCAATGTGGACCTGTTGGAGGAGTTGCCCCTCCCTGACCAACAACCATGCATCGAACCGCCTCCCTCCTCCATCATGTACCAGGTACGTTTGGATTCCGGGGACTTCCCATGACCTTGAACTAATGTCAATGGAAAACCAATCAACTCCCCCAGTGAATTAGCAGTCGCTAAAGGAATAAAATAATGATTGACGTGACTAACCTGTTGTACAAGGCTGAGGCCATCTTCACGATGTGCTCTGGTTGGCTGCTCGCATTGATGAAAATGACCTGATCCAACTATTGCAAACAAAGCATTCAATTGTTGGGGATCTGGTCTCGGACTCTTGCCGAGTCCCCTGCCGTATGGGTCGTGTGACATCTTCCATTCATACACCACAGAATGAGTACATTTCACTTTTCTATAAAACTCCGCATTTGTCCTTCATCCTCAGGCGAACTTTGACACCAACTTTGAAGACAGGAACGCGTTTGTTACTGGGATCGCGAGGTACATCGAACAGGCCACTGTACACTCCAGCATGGTAAGTAACTATTCACCAATCCGCTCTGTCCAAAGGTAAGTTTACTTCCGTCTGCAACCAGCTCCCTCTCTGTTATTAAGACATGAGGCTTTCAACGTGGGCAGAGCGGATCCCCGGCACTTTGCAGAAAGTCCATGAGGGATATCGTGCGATGTGTAAAAACTATGAAACTCCAGAGCCCCAGTGCATTGCCACATACTGATATCTGCATTATCACCTTCCTGTGTTTCTCAATTTAATACTGAGTAAACTGTAGTTTGTTCTACCTTCTTATTCATTTATTTATTTATTCATTCATTCGGATGTGGGTGATGCCAGCATTTATTGCCCACAATGGTGTTGGTGAGCCGCCTTGAACCGCGGCAGTCCATGTGGTGTAGGTACACCCACAATGCTGTGAGGGAGGGAGTTCTAAGATTTTGACCCACCGACAGTGGAGGAACAGCCATAAAATCCCAAGTCAAGATGGTGTGTCTTGCAGGCTATTGTAATCTTGAGGAGTCCCAAAAAGGCTTGAACCTGATTACTTAATTTCCAACTAAAGTAAAGCCACAAAGTGGCTTTTATCTGTGGAAATTAACGAACCCCGCTGTTGAGCCCCCGCCCCTTAGCGGGGGGAGCACGTACTCCACGCGCCTCACGGGGAGATCAGCCGGGTCTCCCCATGCATCTCATGGGGGTTAGAACAAAGGGGAACCTGCAGGTGGTGGTCCCATGAATCTGCCGTCCTTGATCTTCTAGGTTGTTGAGGTTAAGGGTTTGGAAGGTGCTGTCTCAGGAGCCACGGCGAGTTTCTGCAGTGCATCTTGTAGATGGCACGCACGGCCGCCACTGTTCGCCGGTGGTGGAGGGAGTGAATGTTGAGGGGGGTGGATGGAGTGCCAATCTAATGGGCTACTTTGCCCTGGTGCAGAATGTTGATCTGGAGTGAGCTGGAGTCCCAACAATGTAGATGCCCTGGGCACGATTCTCCCAAAAGAGAACAAAGCCCTCTAGTGAGTGCGTTTATCTGCATGTTTCCGGGCGCTCGCAGTGAATAAGGAGCCTGAACGGGGAACGTGCGGCCGAGGGCGTACAGAGCATCTTTCGTAGGATAGGAAAGCAGATTTCCTTCACGTTAGTGAATCAATTTGGTTTTTAATGACAATCTGGCAGTTTCATAGTCATTTTTGCTGGATGACCAGTTCATAATCACCAGACTGCTTTGCCAATTGTGCCAGGGATGTGATTGATTGGTTATGGCCAGTCCAAAATGTAGAGCGCCCAATTTATTTTTCCAATTAAGGGGCAAGTTAGCATGGCCAATCCACCTACCCGCCACATATTTTCTGTTGTGGGGGGGTGAGATCCATGCAGACACAGGGAGAATGGGCAAACTCCACACGGACAGTGACTGAGGGCCGGGATTCGAACCTGGGACCTCGGCGCCGTGAGGCAGCAGTGCTAACCACTGTGCCACCCTGCTGCCCTTAGTCCAAAATGATATCATCACAAATTGAATAATGACCAATTAGAATGCTTTCATCTGTTTCGCATTTTGATGGTGATCTTTGCTGAAATATGCTCCACCTCAACCACTTGGCGTTCCATGTTACCACCACTCTCTGGGTGAAAACATGCTTCCCTGAATTCCAACTAGGATTTATTCCAAATTATCCTATATCTGCGGCCTCTACTTTGATCTCTGCAGCCCCCCCCCCCCCCTCCACCCCCACCCTATTGGAAACACATTCGCTGTGTCTACCCTTTTGAACCCTTTCATAATCATAAAGACCTCCATCACATCACCCTCTCAGCCCTCCCTCTCACTTCCAGAGAGAGAAAAAAAGCAGCTGGTTCACTCTTCCTTGCTGGTTGGACCCTCAACCCTTGAAAAACTTTTCTACACTGTCTCCAGTGTCTCTCTCTTTGTGTTTTATAGTCTGGATCCCAGAAATGAATTCTACTGGGGAAGGGCCTTGGTGATCGCCATTGGCTCAAATGGTGATGCAGGGGGTAGATGTTACCATGGTTACGATAACGGGTAGCTGGGTTTTAGGTTTTTTTTCAGGGGTGGGGCGGTGGGTTTATCAAACAGGGAATGAATTTTGAGGTCAACATGTCTGGCAATCCCAACCCCACCGTCAATCTCAGTCACAGCCAATCCCAACCCCACCGTCAATGTCAGTCAGTCATTGGCACACCCAACCCTATCGTCAATCTCTGACAGTCACAGCCAATCCCAACCCTAACGTCAATCTCTGGCAGTCACTGGCAAACCCAACCCTACCGTCAATCTCTGGCAGGCATTGGCACACCCAACCCACCGTCAATCTCAGTCACAGCCAATCCCAACCCTACCGTCAATCTCTGACAGTCACTGGCAAACCCAACCCTACCGTCAATCTCTGTCACTGGCAAACCCAACCCCACCGTCAATCTCTGTCACTGGCAAACCCAACACTACCGTCAATCTCTGGCAGTCATTGGCAAACCCAACACTACCGTCAATCTCTGGTAGTCACTCGCAAACCCAACACTGCCGTCAATCTCTGTTAATCACTGGAATACCCAGCCCCACCGTCGATCTCTGTCACTGCCAAACACAACCCTACCGTCAATCACTGGCAGTCACTGGCAAACTCAACCTTACCGTCAATCTCTGGCAGTCATTGGCAAACCCAACCCACCGTCAATCTCTGTCACTGCCAAACCAAACCCACCATCAATCTCTGGCAGTCACTGGCAAACTCAACCTTACCATCAATCTCTGGCAGTCATTGGCAAACCCAAACCACCGTCAATCTCTGTCACTGGAAAACCCAACCCTACCGTCAATCTCTGTCACTGGCAAACCCAACACTACCGTCAATCTCTGGCAGTCACTGTAATACCCAACCCTACTGTGAATCTCTGGCAGTCATTGGCAAACCCAACCCTACCGTCAATCTCTGGCAGTCACTGGAAAACCCAACCCTACCGTCAATCTCTGTCACTGGCAAACCCAACACTACCGTCAATCTCTGGCAGTCACTGGCAAACCCAACCCTACCGTCAATCTCTGTCACTGGCAAACCCAACCCTACCGTCAATCTCTGTCACTGGCAAACTCAATCCTACCGTCAGTGTCTGTCACTGGCAAACCCAACCCTACCGTCAATCTCTGTCACTGGAAAACCCAACCCTACCATCAATCTCTGGCAGTCATTGGCAAACCCAACCCTACCGTCAATCTCTGGCAGTCACCGGAAAACCCAACACTACCGTCAATCTCTGTCACTGGAAACCCCAACCCTACCGTCAATCTCTGTCACTGGCAAACCTAACCCTACCGTCAATCTCTGTCACTGCCAAACCCAACCCACCATCAATCTCTGGCAGTCACTGGAAAACCCAACCCTACCGTCAATCTCTGGCAGTCACCGGAAAACCCAACCCTACCGTCAATCTCTGTCACTGGCAAACCCAACCCTACCGTCAATCTCTGGCAGTCACTCGCAAACCCAACACTGCCGTCAATCTCTGTTAGTCACTGGAATATCCAACCCCACTGTCAATTTCTGGCAGTCACTGGCAAACTCAACTTTACCGTCAATCTCTGGCAGTCATTGGCAAACCCAACCCACCGTCAATCTCTGTCCCTGGCAAACCCAACCCTACCGTCAATCTCTGGCAGTCATTGGCAAACCCAACCCACCGTCAATCTCTGTCACTGCCAATCCCAACCCTGCCGTCAATCTCTGTCACTGGCAAACCTAACCCTACCGTCAATCTCTGTCACTGGCAAACCCAACCCTACCGTCAATCTCTGTCACTGGAAAACCCAACCCTACCGTCAATCTCTGTCACTGCCAATCCCAACACTACCGTCAATCTCTGGCAGTCACTGTAATACCCAACCCTACTGTGAATCTCTGGCAGTCATTGGCAAACCCAACCCTACCGTCAATCTCTGTCACTGGCAAACCCAACCCTACCGTCAATCTCTGGCAGTCACTCGCAAACCCAACACTGCCGTCAATCCCTGTTAGTCACTGGAATACCCAACCCCACTGTCAATTTCTGGCAGTCACTGGCAAACCCAACCCCACCGTCAATCTCTGTCACTGGCAAACCCAACACTACCGTCAATGTCTGTCACTGGCAAACCCAACCCTACCGTCAATCTCAGTCACTGGCAAACCCAACACTACCGTCAATCTCTGGCAGTCACTGGCAAACCCAACCCTACAGTCAATCTCTGGCAGTCACCGGAAAACCCAACACTACCGTCAATCTCTGTCACTGGCAAACCCAACCCTACCGTCAATTTCAGTCACTGGCAAACCCAACCCTACCGTCAATTTCAGTCACTGGCAAACCCAACACTACCGTCAATCTCTGGCAGTCACTGGCAAACCCAACCCTACCGTCAATCTCTGGCAGTCACTGGCAAACCCAATCCTACCGTCAATCTCTGGCAGTCACTGGCAAACCCAACCCCACCGTCAATCTCTGTCACTGGCAAACCCAACTCTACCGTCAATCTCTGTTAGTCACTGGCAAACCCACCCCTACCGTCAATCTCTGTCAGTCACTGGCAAACCCAACCCTACCGTCAATCTCTGTCACTGGCAAACCCAACTCTACCGTCAATCTCTGTTAGTCACTGGCAAACCCAACCCTACCGTCAACCTCTGTTAGTCACTGGAATACCCAACCCCACTGTCAATCTCTGGCAGTCACTGGCAAACCCAACCCTACCGTCAATCTCTGTCACTGCCAAACCCAACCCACCATCAATCTCTGGCAGTCACTGGCAAACCCAACACTGCCGTCAATCTCTGTTAGTCACTGGAATACCCAACCCCACTGTCAATTTCTGGCAGTCACTGGCAAACCCAACCCCACCGTCAATCTCTGTCACTGGCAAACCCACCCCTACCGTCAATCTCTGTCAGTCACTGGCAAACCCAACCCCACCGTCAATCTCTGTCACTGGAAAACCCAACACTACCGTCAATCTCTGTCACTGGCAAACCCAACCCTACCGTCAATCTCTGTCAGTCACTGGCAAACCTAACCCTACCGTCAATCTCTGTCATTGGCAAACCCAATCCTACCGTCAATCTCTGTCAGTCACTGGAAAACCCAACCCTCCCGTCAATCTCTGTCAGTCACTGGCAAACCCAACACTACCGTTACTCTCTGGCCATCGCCAGCACAATACTATCTGCTGCACCATCGTCGGGCAAAGTTAACACCATAGTTAATGGGATAACAATTTTTCTTTTTCCAGAATGAGATGCTGGAGGAGGGGCATGAATATGCGGTAATGCTCTACACATGGAGGAGCTGTTCGCGAGCCATTCCCCAGGTAACATTAACGTTCCAGCCACGGCCGAGAGATTCACACAACAAGTTGTGCCTTTTAATCTTGTAAAATGTCCCAAGATGCTTCCCAGGAATGATCTACCCCAACAAAGATTTGACACGGAGACACGTAAGGAGACATTCGGACATGCGGCCAAAAGGTTAAAGAGGTGGGATTCAAGGAGCGTCTCAGAGTAGGAGAGAGAGAGTGGTTCAGGGAGGTTTGGGGAGGAAATTCCTACATTTATAGAGCTGAAGGCAAAGCTGCCAATGGCGGAGTGATTAAAACCAGGGTTGTGCAAGAAGACAGAAATGGAGGAGCAGAGTACCGTGCAGGAGGAGGCCCTTCAACCCATTGTGTTAGTGATGGCCCTTTGAAAGCGTCCGTTCTCCACAGCCCTGCAAGGTGCAAAATTTTAGTATTTACTCAATTATCTTTTGGATGTTTCATTTGAATCTGCATCCACAATCCTTTCCCCATGGGTCAGTGTTGGAGCCCGATACATATTGTCCTACACCAAGGTGTACAGGGCTCAATTTCAACATTTGGAGGTGATCCAAGACTCGGAAGCATTGAGAACTGTGAGGAGGACGGCGTGGACAAAGGCCGTAGACTAGTTGGTGGAATGGGTGGACAGGCAGCAGATGAAGATCAACGTGAAGTGATGTATATTGGGAAGATGAACATGGGGTGAGAACATGAAATAAAGGACACGACCCTAAAGGGGATAGAGGAGCAGAGGGATCTGGGGGTATGGGGGTATAAATCATTGAAGGTGACAGGACAGCTTGAGAGAGTGGTTCACAAAACATTTAGTATCCTGGGTTTTACTCCGAGGGGTACGGAGTTCAGGAGCAAAGGGGGTTATGGTGAACTTGTATCAGACACTAGCTTAGCCTCAGCTGGAATTCTTTTTTAAAATATATTTTTATTCTCCTTTTTCACATTTTCTCACAAATTTACACCCAACAATAAACAATAATCAGTAACGAATGAAATGTCAATCCCCACATCAATAACAGCGATCCCATCCTCCCACCAAACCCCAAACATTAGCCCGCATGTTAACATAAACAAATGACAAAAAGGAATCAGGAATCACCCACAGTCACCATTAACACATACAGTCCCCCCCCCCCCCCCCCCCGCCGCCGCCGCCAGGCCAGGGCACAGGGCACAGGGTGGTGAAGTTGATCTCCACCGAAACAGGATCCGCCTTCGGGCGACCAACGAGGCGAAGGCTACAACATCTGCCTCTGCACCCGTTTCCAACCCCGGCTGGTCCGACATCCCGAATATGGCCTGAGGGCCCGGGTCCAGTTTCACGTACACCAGTTTGGAGATTACCCTAAACACCTTCTACAAGTAATCCTCCAGCTTTGGACACGATCAAAACATATGATCATGGTTTGCGGGGCCCCCCCCTCCCCCCCCCATAAAGTTCACACACATCTTCTACCCCGTCAAAGAGCCGGCTCATCCTCGCCCTCGTGAGGTGTATACTCTATACACCATCTTCAGCTGTATCAGCCCCAACCTCACGCACGAGGTGGAGGCATTCACTCTCCGGAGCACCTCACACCAGAACCCCTCCTCCATACCCTCTCCTCCATATCCTCTCCCAACTCTTCCTCCCACTTTGCCTTGATCTCTTCCAGTGGCGCCTTCTCCTCCTCCAAAATAGCCCCGTAAACCACTGATACTACCCCCTTCTCCAGTCCCCCTGTCGTCAGCACCTCCTCCAGCAATGTGGAGGTCGGCTCTACTGGGAAGCTCTGTATCTCCTTTGTGGCAAAGTCTCGAACCTGCATGTATCTAAACATTTTCCCCTGCTCCAGCCCATACTTTGCTCCCAGCTCCTTCAATCCCGTAAACCGACCCCCAAGAAATAAATCTTTTAGTTCTCCTCCCATCTCCGAAAATTTCCATCCCACTTCCCTGGCTCAAATCTGTGGTTCCCCCGAATCGGCATTTCCCTTGACCCTGCCCCCAACCCGAAATGCTGCCGAAACTGCCTCCAAATTCTCAACTAAGCTATTACTACCGGACTCCCTGAGTATCTCCCCGGGGCTGTCGGGAGCAGCGCTGTCACTAGAGCCTTCAATCCCGACCCCCTTCACAAACTCTCCTCCATTCTGACCCACCTGGAATCAACCCCTCTGACCCAGCTCCGCACCTTCTCCACATTCGCCGCCCAGTAGTAATACATCAGGTTCGGAAGACCCAAACCCCCTGCCTGCCTTCCCCTCTGTAGCAGCACCTTTCCAACTCTGGCCACCTTCCCTCCCCATATGAACGAGGTAATCATCCCTCCAATCTCTCTAAAAAATGCCTTTGGCTGGAAAATCGGCAGGCATTGAAAAATAAACCGGAATCGCGGCAGCACATTCATTTTAACCGCCTGTGCCCGACCCGCCAGTGACAGAGGGAGACCATCCCACCTTGCCAGATCAGCTTTCAGTCTCCCCACCAAACTAGAAATGTTGTACCTTATGGAGCCTCCCCATCTCGAGCAACCTGCACCCCCAGCTATCTAAAGTGAGTCCCTGCCCAACGGAATGGCAGCCCCTCCACCCCTGCCCCCACCCCTGGCCGAGACCCCACACAATATTCACTCTGTCTAGATTTAATTTTTACGCTGAGAAAGACCCAAACACCCAAAGCAGCTGCAGTATTCCCCCTATCGACACACTTGGTTCCGACACGTGTAATAACAAGTCATCGGCATATAAGGACACCCTATGCTCTATTTCCCCCCCTCCCCCGCACTATCCCTTTCCATACCCCTGAACTTCTTAATGCGATGGCCAATGGCTCAATTGCGAGTGCATACAACAGGGGGGACATAGGCTGTCGCTGCCTAGTCCCACGGTGGAGAGGAAAGTATTCTGAGCTGATGTTATTTGGGCGTGCGCTGGCCCTCGGCTCCTTATATAATAGCTTTACCCAGTCCACAAGCCTGGGTCCAATTCCAGACCGCTCTAGAACTGCCATCAAGTACCCCCATTCTACCGGGTCAAACGCTTTCTTGGCGTCGAATGGCACAACCACCTGTTTCCTTCCCCTCTGCCGGTACCATAACCACGTTCAATACCCCCCTAATGTTCGAAAAGAGCTGCCTCCCTCTCACAAACCCCGTCTGATCTTCACCTATCACCTTCGGGAGGCTCTCCTCTAGCCTACCCGCCAGTACCTCAGCTGGAATCTTGCATCCTGTTCTGGGCCTTGCACGTTAGGAAAGATGTGAAGGCATCGGAGAGAATAAAGAAAAGATTCCCGAGAATGGTTCCAGGGATGAAGAACTTCAGTTATGAAGACAGATTGGCAAAGTTGGGACTATTTTCCTCAGACAAAAGAAGACCTGGGGGGAGATTTGATCGAGTTATTCAAATCCTGAGGGTTCTGGAGCGAGTCGATAGGGAGAAACTTCCCATTGTTGAAAGGAGGGAGGGGGGGGGGGGGGCACGGTGGCACACTGGTTAGCACTGCTGCCTCACTGCACAGAGGACGCGGGTTCGATCCCGGCCCCGGGTCACTGTCCGTGTGGAATTTGCACATTCTCCCCGTGTCTGCGTGGGCCTCACCCCCCCCCCCCCCCCCCCCCCCGCAACCCCAAAAGATGTCCACGCTAAATTGCCCCTGCATTGGATAAAAAAAAGAAATGGGTACTCTAAAAAATTTTTTTTTTTTAAGTTATTGGCAAAAGAAGCAAAAGTGATATGATAAAATACGCGGGGGGGGGGGGGGGGGGGGGTAGGCAGGGGAATGGTACGAAGTGAATTGCTCATTCGGAGAGTCAGTGCAGAAACGATGGGCCGAATGGGTAACAATTCAACAATTCTGCGAAGTTAAAGTCTCCCACAACTATTGCATTACCTTTGTTACAAGCACCTAGTCTTTCCTGATTACTACTCTGTCCAATACTCTTGCTCCTCTTGGGGAGCCTGTAAACCAATCCCACCAGTGCTTTTGTCCAGTGTTATGTCCACCCCATACCATCTTCTGAAGCAAGATTCCTCCACACAAATGGCCTTACCTCATCCCTTTTATCAGGGCTACCCATTTCTATTTTTCAAAATGTCAAATACTCGGACATTCGAAAGGTGAAAGGATGGTGGACGAGGCAACTTGTCGGCTGATCCAGAATTCACTCCCCTGGATAATCCCTACCTTTTGTTCAAACCCCCAGGTCAAGTGCAATGAGCAGCCAAACCGTGTGGAGATTTATGAGAAGACTGTCGAGGTGCTGGAACCGGAGGTCACCAAGCTGATGAAGTTCATGTATTTCCAGGTATTGAACCACTGAGACGCGTCTGGGGCAGGCCTGAGGCCGGCGTAGGCGGAGAATGTGGGAAACTTGTGCCCATTGATGACGAACCTCCTGCTTTCCTTCGGAAAGAGTGTTGGAATCTTCTGCGTTCGCCTGAACGGCAGCAAAAGCATTGCTTTGACATCTCAGCAAACCTCCGCCAAAATAATCACGCAGAATCTTTTACACCCACCCGAGGGGGCAGATGGGGCGTGGCTTTAATGGCCGGAATTCTCCGGCCGTTGGAATTCTCCCTGTTCCCGCTGGCAGCACATCCCCGCCTGCGGCTTTCCAGTTGCCGTGGGGAGGCTTCAATGGGAAATCCCACTGACAAACGGCGGGAGTATGGAATCCCAGCGAGGAACGCACGGCCAGGGGACTGGGGGATCCAGCCCAGTGTCTCAGTGAAAAACTGCACCTGTGACTGTGCTGCACTCCCTCCGTCCTTTCCCCCCGGGCATAGAATCATAGGGGTGGCGCAGTGGTTAGCACTGCTGCCTCACGGCGCTGAGGACCCGGGTTCGAGCCCGGACCCGGGTCACTGTCCGTGTGGAGTTTGCACATTCCCCTCGTGTCTGGGTGGGTCTCACCCCCACAACCCAAAGATGTGCAGGGTAGGTGGATTGACCACGCTAAATTGCCCCTCAATTGGGAAAAAATTGGGAAAAAAAAAAATTGGGTGTTTGATAAAAAAAGACATAGAAACACAGGGAATAGGAGCAGGAGTAGGCCATTCAGCCCCTCAAGCATGCTCTACCATTCAATATGGCTGACCCTCTATTTCAACACCACACTCCCAAGCTCTCCCCGTACCCCTTGACACTTTTAGAGTTTAGAAATCTATCTATTTACTTTAAATATAATCAGTGGTTTGACCTCCACAGCCTGTTGTGCTACGGAATTCCACAGGTTCACCACCTTCTGAGTGAAGAATTTTCTCTCCCCTCAGTCCGAAATGGCCTCCCCCGTATCGTGAGGCTGTGACCCCTTGTTCTCGACCCTCCAGCCAGAGGAAATATCCCAGCAGCCAGTCTGCCCAGCCCTGTCAGAATTTAGTACGCTTCAATGAGATCTCCTCTCATTCCTCTGAATACCGGTCCAGTTGACACAATCTCCTCCTATGACAATCTGGAATCAGTCAGGGGAACTTTTGCTGCACTCCCTCAATGGCAAGTATATCCTTTCTTAAGAAAGGAGACTAGAACTGCATGTAATACTCCAGGTGTGGTCTCACCAAGGCCCTGTACTGCTCCAGTAAGACATCCTTGCTCCTGTACGCAAGACCTCTTGCAATAAAGGCCAACATACCATTTGCCTTCCTAACTGCTTGCTGGACTTGCATGCTTATTTTCAGTGACTGATGGACTAGGACACCCAGGTCCCTCTGTACGTCACCATTTCCCAATCTATTACCATTTAGATAATACTGTGCCATTCTGTTTCTCCTTCCAAAGTGGATAACTTCACATCCACGTTATACTGCATCTGCCAAGCATTTGCCCATTTGTACCGCCATCAATATGATGCGAGGCAGGTTGAGGTACTGTCAATTGAAGGCTTTATTAAGCAGAACTTTATTCCCAGCAGCGTGGTTACAGAATGCAACTGCTGAGGGAAATGGAGGGAAAAGCTGGGTTCTTATACCGGCATTTCTGGGTGGAGTCCAGTAGGTGGCAGATCCTATCAGGACCTGGCATCCCTCTACCAATAGCTTGTCGACACGTGGTGTACCATATTACCCCTAATACATACCACCACATTCACCCCTTGTTGAAAAAAACCCGGCAGGATGGTGATTTGCATGGTGGTATGGGTTTACAGAGTCGGTACTGTGCTGTAACTTTGAACAAAACACAAAATTATTGCTTCAACTGGGCCAACAGGCCAAACAGGGTCGGCATGATGCCATAACTATAACAAGACACAATAACTGAAAACGTTGAGAGTTAAAGTGATTCGATGAGCCAGATGGGCGCCCTGGTCGTCCTTTCCGATCGTCTCGGGCGTGGTGGTGATGGCGCTGGCTCAAGTCTCGTTGACTCTGGGAGCGTAGCGCTGTCCCCTGTGTCCTTACTCCTGGGCGGGTCAGGGAGGAGAACCGAACCCCCCGGGAAGGGGGTGGCTGCGGGATGAACCGGTGGGGGTGAGGAGGTGGTGATTGGCGTTGAGGGGGTGTGGGTAGCTCCGGCGGGCGCCAGATCTCGCAGGGAGACCGTGTCCTGTCGGCCATCGGGGTACTCCACATAGGCGTATTGCGGGTTGGCGTGAAGGAGATGCACCCGTTCCACCAACGGATCTGACTTGTGCGCCCACACATGTTTCCGGAGCAGAATGGGTCCCAGAGCTGCTAGCCAGGTCGGAAGTGGCGTTCCAGAGGAGGACTTCCTAGGAAAGAGGAGGAGGCGCTCGTGAGGCGTTTGATTCCTGGTGGTGCACAGCAGGGACCGGATAGAGTGAAGGGCATCCGGGAGGACTTCCTGCCAGCGGGAAATTGGGAGACTCCTAGACCGGAGGGCCAGCAGGACGGCCTTCCAGACCGTTTCATTCTCCCTTTCTACCTGCCCGTTCCCCCGGGGGTTGTAACTGGTTGTTCTGCTCGAGGCTATGCCCCTGCTGGGCAGGAATTGACGCAGTTCGTCACTCATAAAGGAGGACCCCCTGTCGCTATGGATATAGTCGGGGAAACCGAACAGTGTAAAAATGGTACCGAGGGCTTTAATGTCCGTGGACGCTGTCATGTCGGGGCAGGGGATGGCGAAAGGGAAATGGGAGTATTCGTCAACGACGTTCAGGAAGTACGCGTTGCGATCGGTGGAGGGGAGGGGGCCTTTGAAATCCAAACTGAGGCGTTCAAAGGGTCGAGAGGCCTTAACCAGGTGCGCTCTATCTGGCCTGAAAAAGTGCGGTTTGCACTCAGCGCAGATCTGGCAGTTTCTGGTGACTGTTCGGACGTCCTCGACGGAGTAAGGGAGGTTGCGGACCTTAAGGAAGTGGTAGAAACGAGTGACCCCCTGGTGGCAGAGGTCCTCGTGGAGGGCTTGTAGACGGTCCACTTGTACATTGGCACATGTGCCGCGAGATAGGGCATCGGATGGTTCGTTCAGCTTTCCGGGACGATACAAGATCTCATAATTGTAGGTGGAGAGTTCGATCTTCCACCGCAAGATCTTGTCGTTCTTGATCTTGCCTCGCTGTGCATTATCGAACATGAAGGCAACCAACCGTTGGTCAGTGAGGAGAGTGAATCTCCTACCGGCCAGGTAATGCCTCCAGTGTCGCACAGCTTCCACTATTGCTTGTGCCTCCTTTTCCACTGAGGAGTGGCGGATTTCTGAAGCGTGGAGGGTTCGGGAGAAGAAGGTCACGGGTCTGCCTGCTTGGTTGAGGGTGGCCGCCAGAGCTACATCCGATGCGTCGCTCTCGACCTTGAAGGGGAGGGACTCGTCGATGGCGCGCATCGTGGCCTTTGCGATATCCGCTTTGATGCGGCTAAAGGCCTGGCATGCCTCTGTCGACAGGGGAAAAGTAGTGGACTGGATTAGCGCACGGGCCTTGTCGGCGTATTGTGGAACCTACTGGGCGTAATAAGAAAAGAAGCCCCGGCAACATTTCAGGGCTTTGGCACAGTGGAGGGGAGAGGGAACTCCATGACGGGGCGCCTGCGTTCGGGGCCTATCACTCCATTACGCACTACGTAGCCCAGGATGGCTAGACGATCGGTGTGGAACACGCATTTTTCTTTGTTGTAAGTGAGGTTCAGGGCGTGAGCGGTCTGGAGGAATTTTTGGAGATTGGCGTCGTGGTCCTGCTGGTCGTGGCCGCAGATGGTGACGTTGTCGAGATACGGGAACGTGGCCCGTAAACCTGCTGGTCAACCATTCGGTCCATCTCTCGTTGGAAGACCGAGGCTCCGTTCGTGACGCCGAATGGAACCCTTAAAAAGTGGTATAACCGCCCGTCTGCTTCGAAGTATAGTTGCGGTCACCGGGATGGATGGGGAGCTGGTGGTAGGCGGACTTGAGGTCCACGGTGGAAAAGACCTTGTACTGTGCAATCCGATTGACAATGTCGGATATGCTGGGGAGAGGGTACGCATCTAGCTGAGTGTACCTGTTGATGGTCTGACTATAGTCGATGACCATCCTCTGTTTCTCCCCGGTCTTAACGACTACCACCTGGGCTCTCCAGGGACTGTTGCTAGCCTGGATAATGCATTCCTTCAGCAGCCTCTGGACTTCGGACCGGATAAATGCTCGGTCCTGGGCGCTGTACCGTCTGCTCCTTGTGGCGACGGGTTTGCAATCCGGGGTGAGGTTTGCAAACAAGGAAGGCGGTTCAACCTTGAGGGTCGCGAGGCCGCAGACAGTCAGTGGGGGTATAGGGCCGCCAAATTTAAATGTTAAACTCTGGAGGTTGCATTGGAAGTCCAACCCTAGGAGTGTGGGCGCACAGAGATGGGGGAGGACATACAGCCGGTAATTTCGGAACTCCCTCCCCTGCACCGTTAGGTTAGCGATGCAGAACCCCGTGATCTGAACGGAGTGGGATCCCGCCGCCAGGAACATTTTCTGGGTGCTTGGCCGAATTACGAGGGAACAGCGCCTTACCGTGTCCGGATGAATGAAGCTCTCCGTGCTCCCAGAGTCGATAAGACACGGCATCTCGTAGCCATTCACTAGGACTGCAGTGGTTGCAGTCTGGAGCGTCCGGGGTCGCGACTGGTCGAGGGTCGTCGAAGCCAGATGTGGTTGTTGAAGTTGAGCATCGTAATCAGGCAGTATGTGGCCGTCTGTGTCGGGGTCCTTCAGCCAAGAGTCCAGTAGGTGGCAGATCCTATCAGGACCTGGCATCCCTCCACCAATAGCCTGTCGACACGTGGTGTACCGTATTACCCCTAATACATACCACCACACCATTCACCCAACTTTCTAGATCGACTTGACGTCTCTTAACATCCACCTCAACACTTACCTTCCCACCAAGCTTTGTGTCATCCGCAAACCCTGGAATATTACTTTTGCTTCCCTCTTCCGAATCATTGATGTTTATTGCAAATAGCCGGGGCCCAAGTATTGATCCCTGCAGGACCTCACTGGTCGCTGCATTTCACTCTGAAAAAGACCCATTTATTCCTACTCGCTGTTTCCTGTATGCTAACCAATTCTCAATCCATGCCAATACATTAGCCCCAATTCCATGTGCTTTAATTCTGCACGCTAATTTGCAACTTAATCAAAAGCTTTCTGAAAATCCAAAGACACCACATCCACTAGTTCACCCTTATTTATTCTACGTCCTCAATAAACTCCAGTATGTTTGTCCTTTTCATATATCGATGTTGACTTTGCCTAACCCCTTGTTATTTTCCAATTGTTTTGTTATTGCACACTTTATAATAAATCGACTAGCATTTCCCCACAACTGCTGTTAGGTTAACAAGTCTGGAATTCCCTGCTTGCTCCCTACCTCATTTTTTTGAACATTGCAGCGCTCTGACAGTGCAGCACTCCCTCAGTACTGTCCCTCTGACAGTGCAGCACTCCCTCAGTACTGACCCTCTGACAGTGCAGCGCTCCCTCAGTACTGACCCTCTGACAGTGCAGCACTCCCTCAGCACTGGCCCTCTGACAGTGCAGCACTCCCTCAGTACTGACCCTTTGACAGTGCAGCACTCCCTCAGTACTGACCCCCTGACAGTGCAGCACTCCCTCAGTACTGACCTTCTGACAGTGCAGCACTCCCTATGTACTGACCCTCTGACGGTGCAGCACTCCCTATGTACTGACCCTCTGACAGTGCAGCACTCCCTCAGTACTGACTCTCTGACACTGCAGCACTCCCTCAGTACTGACCCTCTGACAGTGCAGCACTCCCTCAGTACTGACCCTCTGACAGTGCAGCACTCCCTCTGATAGTGCAGCACTCCCTCAGTACTGACCCTCTGACAGTGCAGCACTCCCTCTGTACTGACCCTCTGACAGTGCAGCATTCCCTCAGTACTGCCCCTCTGACAGTGCAGCACTCCCTCAGTACTGAACCTCTGACAGTGCAGCACTCCCTCAGTACTGATCCTCTGACAGTGCAGCATTCCCTCAGTACTGACCCTCTGACAGTGCAGCACTCCCTCTGATAGTGCAGCAGTCCCTCAGTACTGACCATCTGACAGTGCAGCACTCCCTCTGTACTGACCCTCTGACAGTACAGCGCTCCCTCAGTCCTGACCCTCTGACAGTGCAGCACTCCCTCAGTACTGACCCTCTGACAGTGCAGCACTCCCTCAATGTTGACCCTCTGACAGTGCAGCACTCCCTCAGTACTGTCTCTCTGACAGTGCAGCACTCCTTCAGTAATGACCCTCTAACAGTGCAGCACTCCCTCAGTACTGACCCTCTGACAGTGCAGCACTCCCTCAGTACTGACACTTTGACAGTGCAGCACTCCCTCAGTACTGACCCTCTGACAGTGCAGCACTCCCTCTGATAGTGCAGCACTCCCTCAGTACTGACCCCCTGACAGTGCAGCACTCCCTCAGTACTGACCCTCTGACAGTGCAGCACTCCCTATGTACTGACCCTCTGACGGTGCAGCACTCCCTATGTACTGACCCTCTGACAGTGCAGCACTCCCTCAGTACTGACTCTCTGACACTGCAGCACTCCCTCAGTACTGACCCACTGACAGTGCAGCACTCCCTCAGTACTGACCCTCTGACAGTGCAGCACTCCCTCTGATAGTGCAGCACTCCCTCAGTACTGACCCTCTGACAGTGCAGCACTCCCTCTGTACTGACCCTCTGACAGTGCAGCACTCCCTCAGTGCTGTTGCTCTGACAGTGCAGCACTCCTTCAGTAATGACCCTCGAACAGTGCAGCACTCCCTCAGTACTGTCCCTCTGACAATGCAGCACTCCCTCAGTACTGACCCTCTGACAGTGCAGCATTCCCTCAATACTGACCCTCTGACAGTGCAGCACTCCCTCAGTACTGCCCCTCTGACAGTGCAGCACTCCCTCTGTACTGACCCTCTGACAGTACAGCGCTCCCTCAGTCCTGACCCTCTGACAGTGCAGCACTCCCTCAGTACTGTCCCTCTGACAGTGCAGCACTCCTTCAGTAATGATCCTCTGACAGTGCAGCACTCCCTCAGTACTGACCCTCTGACAGTGCAGCACTCCCTCAATGTTGACCCTCTGACAGTGCAGCACTCCCTCAGTACTGTCGCTCTGACAGTGCAGCACTCCTTCAGTAATGACCCTCTAACAGTGCAGCACTCCCTCAGTACTGACCCTCTGACAGTGCAGCACTCCCTCTGTACTGACCCTCTGACAGTGCAGCACTCCCTCAGTACTGACCCTGACAGTGCAGCGCTCCCTCAGTACTGTCCCTCTGACAGTGCAGCACTCCCTCAGTACTGACCCTCTGACAGTGCAGCACTCCCTCTGTACTGACCCTCTGACAGTGCAGCACTCCCTCAGTACTGACCCTGACAGTGCAGCGCTCCCTCAGTACTGTCCCTCTGACAGTGCAGCACTCCCTCAGTACTGACCCTCTGACAGTGCAGCACTCCCTCAGTACTGACCCTCTGACAGTGCAGCACTCCCTCAGTACTGACCCTCTGACAGTGCAGCACTCCCTCAGTACTGACCCTCTGACAGTGCAGCACTCCCTCTGATAGTGCAGCACTCCCTCAGTACTGACCACCTGACAGTGCAGCACTCCCTCAGTACTGACCCTCTGACAGTGCAGCACTCCCTCTGTACTGACCCTCTGACAGTACAGCACTCCCTCAGTCCTGACCCTCTGACGGTGCAGCACTCCCTCAGTACTGTCCCTCTGACAGTGCAGCACTCCTTCAGTAATGACCCTCTGACAGTGCAGCACTCCCTCAGTGTTGACCCTCTGACAGTGCAGCACTCCCTCAGTACTGTCCCTCTGACAGTGCAGCACTCCCTCAGTACTGTCCCTCTCACAGTGCGGCACTCCCTCAGTACTGTCTCTCTGACAGTGCAGCACTCCCTCAGTACTGACCCTCTGACAGTGCAGCACTCCCTCAGTTACTGACCCTCTGACAGTGCAGCACTCCCTCAGTACTGACCCACTGACAGTGCAGCACTCCCTCAGTACTGATCCTCTGACAGTGCAGCACTCCCTCAGTACTGACTCTCTGACACTGCAGCACTCCCTCAGTACTGACCCTCTGACAGTGCAGCACTCCCTCAGTACTGACCCTCTGACAGTGCAGCACTCCCTCTGATAGTGCAGCACTCCCTCAGTACTGACCCTCTGACAGTGCAGCACTCCCTCTGTACTGACCCTCTGACAGTGCAGCACTCCCTCAGTACTGTTGCTCTGACAGTGCAGCACTCCCTCAGTACTGACCCTTTGACAGTGCAGCACTCCCTCAGTACTGACCCTCTGACAGTGCAGCACTCCCTCAGTACTGACCCTTTGACAGTGCAGCACTCCCTCAGTACTGACCCCCTGACAGTGCAGCACTCCCTCAGTACTGACCTTCTGACAGTGCAGCACTCCCTATGTACTGACCCTCTGACGGTGCAGCACTCCCTATGTACTGACCCTCTGACAGTGCAGCACTCCCTCAGTACTGACTCTCTGACACTGCAGCACTCCCTCAGTACTGACCCTCTGACAGTGCAGCACTCCCTCAGTACTGACCCTCTGACAGTGCAGCACTCCCTCTGATAGTGCAGCACTCCCTCAGTACTGACCCTCTGACAGTGCAGCACTCCCTCTGTACTGACCCTCTGACAGTGCAGCATTCCCTCAGTACTGCCCCTCTGACAGTGCAGCACTCCCTCAGTACTGAACCTCTGACAGTGCAGCACTCCCTCAGTACTGATCCTCTGACAGTGCAGCATTCCCTCAGTACTGACCCTCTGACAGTGCAGCACTCCCTCTGATAGTGCAGCAGTCCCTCAGTACTGACCATCTGACAGTGCAGCACTCCCTCTGTACTGACCCTCTGACAGTACAGCGCTCCCTCAGTCCTGACCCTCTGACAGTGCAGCACTCCCTCAGTACTGACCCTCTGACAGTGCAGCACTCCCTCAATGTTGACCCTCTGACAGTGCAGCACTCCCTCAGTACTGTCTCTCTGACAGTGCAGCACTCCTTCAGTAATGACCCTCTAACAGTGCAGCACTCCCTCAGTACTGACCCTCTGACAGTGCAGCACTCCCTCAGTACTGACCCTCTGACAGTGCAGCACTCCCTCAGTACTGACACTTTGACAGTGCAGCACTCCCTCAGTACTGACCCTCTGACAGTGCAGCACTCCCTCTGATAGTGCAGCACTCCCTCAGTACTGACCCCCTGACAGTGCAGCACTCCCTCAGTACTGACCCTCTGACAGTGCAGCACTCCCTATGTACTGACCCTCTGACGGTGCAGCACTCCCTATGTACTGACCCTCTGACAGTGCAGCACTCCCTCAGTACTGACTCTCTGACACTGCAGCACTCCCTCAGTACTGACCCTCTGACAGTGCAGCACTCCCTCAGTACTGACCCTCTGACAGTGCAGCACTCCCTCTGATAGTGCAGCACTCCCTCAGTACTGACCCTCTGACAGTGCAGCACTCCCTCTGTACTGACCCTCTGACAGTGCAGCACTCCCTCAGTGCTGTTGCTCTGACAGTGCAGCACTCCTTCAGTAATGACCCTCGAACAGTGCAGCACTCCCTCAGTACTGTCCCTCTGACAATGCAGCACTCCCTCAGTACTGACCCTCTGACAGTGCAGCATTCCCTCAATACTGACCCTCTGACAGTGCAGCACTCCCTCAGTACTGCCCCTCTGACAGTGCAGCACTCCCTCTGTACTGACCCTCTGACAGTACAGCGCTCCCTCAGTCCTGACCCTCTGACAGTGCAGCACTCCCTCAGTACTGTCCCTCTGACAGTGCAGCACTCCTTCAGTAATGATCCTCTGACAGTGCAGCACTCCCTCAGTACTGACCCTCTGACAGTGCAGCACTCCCTCAATGTTGACCCTCTGACAGTGCAGCACTCCCTCAGTACTGTCGCTCTGACAGTGCAGCACTCCTTCAGTAATGACCCTCTAACAGTGCAGCACTCCCTCAGTACTGACCCTCTGACAGTGCAGCACTCCCTCTGTACTGACCCTCTGACAGTGCAGCACTCCCTCAGTACTGACCCTGACAGTGCAGCGCTCCCTCAGTACTGTCCCTCTGACAGTGCAGCACTCCCTCAGTACTGACCCTCTGACAGTGCAGCACTCCCTCTGTACTGACCCTCTGACAGTGCAGCACTCCCTCAGTACTGACCCTGACAGTGCAGCGCTCCCTCAGTACTGTCCCTCTGACAGTGCAGCACTCCCTCAGTACTGACCCTCTGACAGTGCAGCACTCCCTCAGTACTGACCCTCTGACAGTGCAGCACTCCCTCAGTACTGACCCTCTGACAGTGCAGCACTCCCTCAGTACTGACCCTCTGACAGTGCAGCACTCCCTCTGATAGTGCAGCACTCCCTCAGTACTGACCACCTGACAGTGCAGCACTCCCTCAGTACTGACCCTCTGACAGTGCAGCACTCCCTCTGTACTGACCCTCTGACAGTACAGCACTCCCTCAGTCCTGACCCTCTGACGGTGCAGCACTCCCTCAGTACTGTCCCTCTGACAGTGCAGCACTCCTTCAGTAATGACCCTCTGACAGTGCAGCACTCCCTCAGTGTTGACCCTCTGACAGTGCAGCACTCCCTCAGTACTGTCCCTCTGACAGTGCAGCACTCCCTCAGTACTGTCCCTCTCACAGTGCGGCACTCCCTCAGTACTGTCTCTCTGACAGGGCAGCACTCCCTCAGTACTGACCCTCTGACAGTGCAGCACTCCCTCAGTTACTGACCCTCTGACAGTGCAGCACTCCCTCAGTACTGACCCACTGACAGTGCAGCACTCCCTCAGTACTGATCCTCTGACAGTGCAGCACTCCCTCAGTACTGACTCTCTGACACTGCAGCACTCCCTCAGTACTGACCCTCTGACAGTGCAGCACTCCCTCAGTACTGACCCTCTGACAGTGCAGCACTCCCTCTGATAGTGCAGCACTCCCTCAGTACTGACCCTCTGACAGTGCAGCACTCCCTCTGTACTGACCCTCTGACAGTGCAGCACTCCCTCAGTACTGTTGCTCTGACAGTGCAGCACTCCCTCAGTACTGACCCTTTGACAGTGCAGCACTCCCTCAGTACTGACCCTCTGACAGTGCAGCACTCCCTCAGTACTGCCCCTCTTACAGTGCAGCACTCCCTCAGTACTGACCCTCTGACAGTGCAGCACTCCCTCAGTACTGATCCTCTGACAGTGCAGCATTCCCTCAGTACTGACCCTCTGACAGTGCAGCACTCCCTCAGCACTGGCCCTCTGACAGTGCAGCACTCCCTCAGTACTGACCCTTTGACAGTGCAGCACTCCCTCAGTACTGACCCCCTGACAGTGCAGCACTCCCTCAGTACTGACCTTCTGACAGTGCAGCACTCCCTATGTACTGACCCTCTGACGGTGCAGCACTCCCTATGTACTGACCCTCTGACAGTGCAGCACTCCCTCAGTACTGACTCTCTGACACTGCAGCACTCCCTCAGTACTGACCCTCTGACAGTGCAGCACTCCCTCAGTACTGACCCTCTGACAGTGCAGCACTCCCTCTGATAGTGCAGCACTCCCTCAGTACTGACCCTCTGACAGTGCAGCACTCCCTCTGTACTGACCCTCTGACAGTGCAGCATTCCCTCAGTACTGACCCTCTGACAGTGCAGCACTCCCTCAGTACTGCCCCTCTGACAGTGCAGCACTCCCTCTGTAGTGCAGCACTCCCTCAGTACTGACCCCCTGACAGTGCAGCACTCCCTCAGTACTGACCCTCTGACAGTGCAGCACTCCCTATGTACTGACCCTCTGACGGTGCAGCACTCCCTATGTACTGACCCTCTGACAGTGCAGCACTCCCTCAGTACTGACTCTCTGACAGTGCAGCACTCCCTCAGTACTGACCCTCTGACAGTGCAGCACTCCCTCTGATAGTGCAGCACTCCCTCAGTACTGACCCTCTGACAGTGCAGCACTCCCTCTGTACTGACCCTCTGACAGTGCAGCACTCCCTCAGTGCTGTTGCTCTGACAGTGCAGCACTCCTTCAGTAATGACCCTCGAACAGTGCAGCACTCCCTCAGTACTGACCCTCTGACAGTGCAGCACTCCCTCAGTACTGACCCTCTGACAGTGCAGCACTCCCTCAGTACTGTCCCTCTGACAATGCAGCACTCCCTCAGTACTGACCCTCTGACAGTGCAGCATTCCCTCAGTACTGACCCTCTGACAGTGCAGCACTCCCTCAGTACTGCCCCTCTGACAGTGCAGCACTCCCTCTGTACTGACCCTCTGACAGTACAGCACTCCCTCAGTACTGACCCTCTGACAGTGCAGCACTCCCTCTGATAGTGCAGCACTCCCTCAGTACTGACCCTCTGACAGTGCAGCACTCCCTATGTACTGACCCTCTGACAGTGCAGCACTCCCTCAGTACTGACCCTCTGACAGTGCAGCACTCCCTCTGATAGTGCAGCACTCCCTCAGTACTGACCCTCTGATAGTGCAGCACTCCCTCAGTACTGACCCTCTGACAGTGCAGCACTCCCTCTGATAGTGCAGCACTCCCTCAGTACTGACCCTCTGACAGTGCAGCACTCCCTCAGTACTGCCCCTCTGACAGTGCAGCACTCCCTCTGATAGTGCAGCACTCCCTCAGTACTGACCCCCTGACAGTGCAGCACTCCCTCAGTACTGACCCCCTGACAGTGCAGCACTCCCTCTGATAGTGCAGCACTCCCTCAGTACTGACCCTCTGACAGTGCAGCACTCCCTATGTACTGACCCTCTGACGGTGCAGCACTCCCTATGTACTGACCCTCTGACAGTGCAGCACTCCCTCAGTACTGACTCTCTGACAGTGCAGCACTCCCTCAGTACTGACCCTCTGACAGTGCAGCACTCCCTCTGATAGTGCAGCACTCCCTCAGTACTGACCCTCTGACAGTGCAGCACTCCCTCTGTACTGACCCTCTGACAGTGCAGCACTCCCTCAGTGCTGTTGCTCTGACAGTGCAGCACTCCTTCAGTAATGACCCTCGAACAGTGCAGCACTCCCTCAGTACTGTGCCTCTGACAATGCAGCACTCCCTCAGTACTGACCCTCTGACAGTGCAGCATTCCCTCAGTACTGACCCTCTGACAGTGCAGCACTCCCTCAGTACTGCCCCTCTGACAGTGCCGCACTCCCTCTGTACTGACCCTCTGACAGTACAGCGCTCCCTCAGTCCTGACCCTCTGACAGTGCAGCACTCCCTCAGTACTGTCCCTCTGACAGTGCAGCACTCCTTCAGTAATGATCCTCTGACAGTGCAGCACTCCCTCAGTACTGACCCTCTGACAGTGCAGCACTCCCTCAATGTTGACCCTCTGACAGTGCAGCACTCCCTCAGTACTGTCGCTCTGACAGTGCAGCACTCCTTCAGTAATGACCCTCTAACAGTGCAGCACTCCCTCAGTACTGACCCTCTGACAGTGCAGCACTCCCTCTGTACTGACCCTCTGACAGTGCAGCACTCCCTCAGTACTGACCCTCTGACAGTGCAGCACTCCCTCTGTACTGACCCTCTGACAGTGCAGCACTCCCTCAGTACTGACCCTGACAGTGCAGCGCTCCCTCAGTACTGTCCCTCTGACAGTGCAGCACTCCCTCAGTACTGACCCTCTGACAGTGCAGCACTCCCTCAGTACTGACCCTCTGACAGTGCAGCACTCCCTCAGTACTGACCCTCTGACAGTGCAGCACTCCCTCAGTACTGACCCTCTGACAGTGCAGCACTCCCTCTGATAGTGCAGCACTCCCTCAGTACTGACCACCTGACCGTGCAGCACTCCCTCTGTACTGACCCTCTGACAGTACAGCGCTCCCTCAGTCCTGACCCTCTGACAGTGCAGCACTCCCTCAGTACTGACCCTCTGACAGTGCAGCACTCCCTCAATGTTGACCCTCTGACAGTGCAGCACTCCCTCAGTACTGTCTCTCTGACAGTGCAGCACTCCTTCAGTAATGACCCTCTAACAGTGCAGCACTCCCTCAGTACTGACCCTCTGACAGTGCAGCACTCCCTCAGTACTGACACTTTGACAGTGCAGCACTCCCTCAGTACTGACCCTCTGACAGTGCAGCACTCCCTCTGATAGTGCAGCACTCCCTCAGTACTGACCCCCTGACAGTGCAGCACTCCCTCAGTACTGACCCTCTGACAGTGCAGCACTCCCTATGTACTGACCCTCTGACGGTGCAGCACTCCCTATGTACTGACCCTCTGCCAGTGCAGCACTCCCTCAGTACTGACTCTCTGACACTGCAGCACTCCCTCAGTACTGACCCTCTGACAGTGCAGCACTCCCTCTGATAGTGCAGCACTCCCTCAGTACTGACCCTCTGACAGTGCAGCACTCCCTCTGTACTGACCCTCTGACAGTGCAGCACTCCCTCAGTGCTGTTGCTCTGACAGTGCAGCACTCCTTCAGTAATGACCCTCGAACAGTGCAGCACTCCCTCAGTACTGTCCCTCTGACAATGCAGCACTCCCTCAGTACTGACCCTCTGACAGTGCAGCATTCCCTCAATACTGACCCTCTGACAGTGCAGCACTCCCTCAGTACTGCCCCTCTGACAGTGCAGCACTCCCTCTGTACTGACCCTCTGACAGTACAGCGCTCCCTCAGTCCTGACCCTCTGACAGTGCAGCACTCCCTCAGTACTGTCCCTCTGACAGTGCAGCACTCCTTCAGTAATGATCCTCTGACAGTGCAGCACTCCCTCAGTACTGACCCTCTGACAGTGCAGCACTCCCTCAATGTTGACCCTCTGACAGTGCAGCACTCCCTCAGTACTGTCGCTCTGACAGTGCAGCACTCCTTCAGTAATGACCCTCTAACAGTGCAGCACTCCCTCAGTACTGACCCTCTGACAGTGCAGCACTCCCTCTGTACTGACCCTCTGACAGTGCAGCACTCCCTCAGTACTGACCCTGACAGTGCAGCGCTCCCTCAGTACTGTCCCTCTGACAGTGCAGCACTCCCTCAGTACTGACCCTCTGACAGTGCAGCACTCCCTCTGTACTGACCCTCTGACAGTGCAGCACTCCCTCAGTACTGACCCTGACAGTGCAGCGCTCCCTCAGTACTGTCCCTCTGACAGTGCAGCACTCCCTCAGTACTGACCCTCTGACAGTGCAGCACTCCCTCAGTACTGACCCTCTGACAGTGCAGCACTCCCTCAGTACTGACCCTCTGACAGTGCAGCACTCCCTCAGTACTGACCCTCTGACAGTGCAGCACTCCCTCTGATAGTGCAGCACTCCCTCAGTACTGACCACCTGACAGTGCAGCACTCCCTCAGTACTGACCCTCTGACAGTGCAGCACTCCCTCTGTACTGACCCTCTGACAGTACAGCACTCCCTCAGTCCTGACCCTCTGACGGTGCAGCACTCCCTCAGTACTGTCCCTCTGACAGTGCAGCACTCCTTCAGTAATGACCCTCTGACAGTGCAGCACTCCCTCAGTGTTGACCCTCTGACAGTGCAGCACTCCCTCAGTACTGTCCCTCTGACAGTGCAGCACTCCCTCAGTACTGTCCCTCTCACAGTGCGGCACTCCCTCAGTACTGTCTCTCTGACAGTGCAGCACTCCCTCAGTACTGACCCTCTGACAGTGCAGCACTCCCTCAGTTACTGACCCTCTGACAGTGCAGCACTCCCTCAGTACTGACCCTCTGACAGTGCAGCACTCCCTCAGTACTGATCCTCTGACAGTGCAGCACTCCCTCAGTACTGACTCTCTGACACTGCAGCACTCCCTCAGTACTGACCCTCTGACAGTGCAGCACTCCCTCAGTACTGACCCTCTGACAGTGCAGCACTCCCTCTGATAGTGCAGCACTCCCTCAGTACTGACCCTCTGACAGTGCAGCACTCCCTCTGTACTGACCCTCTGACAGTGCAGCACTCCCTCTGATAGTGCAGCACTCCCTCAGTACTGACCCTCTGACAGTGCAGCACTCCCTCTGTACTGACCCTCTGACAGTGCAGCACTCCCTCAGTGCTGTTGCTCTGACAGTGCAGCACTCCTTCAGTAATGACCCTCGAACAGTGCAGCACTCCCTCAGTACTGACCCTCTGACAGTGCAGCACTCCCTCAGTACTGACCCTCTGACAGTGCAGCACTCCCTCAGTACTGTCCCTCTGACAATGCAGCACTCCCTCAGTACTGACCCTCTGACAGTGCAGCATTCCCTCAGTACTGACCCTCTGACAGTGCAGCACTCCCTCAGTACTGCCCCTCTGACAGTGCAGCACTCCCTCTGTACTGACCCTCTGACAGTACAGCACTCCCTCAGTACTGACCCTCTGACAGTGCAGCACTCCCTCTGATAGTGCAGCACTCCCTCAGTACTGACCCTCTGACAGTGCAGCACTCCCTATGTACTGACCCTCTGACAGTGCAGCATTCCCTCAGTACTGACCCTCTGACAGTGCAGCACTCCCTCAGTACTGCCCCTCTGACAGTGCAGCACTCCCTCTGATAGTGCAGCACTCCCTCAGTACTGACCCCCTGACAGTGCAGCACTCCCTCAGTACTGACCCTCTGACAGTGCAGCACTCCCTATGTACTGACCCTCTGACGGTGCAGCACTCCCTATGTACTGACCCTCTGACAGTGCAGCACTCCCTCAGTACTGACTCTCTGACAGTGCAGCACTCCCTCAGTACTGACCCTCTGACAGTGCAGCACTCCCTCTGATAGTGCAGCACTCCCTCAGTACTGACCCTCTGACAGTGCAGCACTCCCTCTGTACTGACCCTCTGACAGTGCAGCACTCCCTCAGTGCTGTTGCTCTGACAGTGCAGCACTCCTTCAGTAATGACCCTCGAACAGTGCAGCACTCCCTCAGTACTGTCCCTCTGACAATGCAGCACTCCCTCAGTACTGACCCTCTGACAGTGCAGCACTCCTTCAGTAATGATCCTCTGACAGTGCAGCACTCCCTCAGTACTGACCCTCTGACAGTGCAGCACTCCCTCAATGTTGACCCTCTGACAGTGCAGCACTCCCTCAGTACTGTCGCTCTGACAGTGCAGCACTCCTTCAGTAATGACCCTCTAACAGTGCAGCACTCCCTCAGTACTGACCCTCTGACAGTGCAGCACTCCCTCTGTACTGACCCTCTGACAGTGCAGCACTCCCTCAGTACTGACCCTCTGACAGTGCAGCACTCCCTCTGTACTGACCCTCTGACAGTGCAGCACTCCCTCAGTACTGACCCTGACAGTGCAGCGCTCCCTCAGTACTGTCCCTCTGACAGTGCAGCACTCCCTCAGTACTGACCCTCTGACAGTGCAGCACTCCCTCAGTACTGACCCTCTGACAGTGCAGCACTCCCTCAGTACTGACCCTCTGACAGTGCAGCACTCCCTCAGTACTGACCCTCTGACAGTGCAGCACTCCCTCTGATAGTGCAGCACTCCCTCAGTACTGACCACCTGACCGTGCAGCACTCCCTCAGTACTGACCCTCTGACAGTGCAGCACTCCCTCTGTACTGACCCTCTGACAGTACAGCACTCCCTCAGTCCTGACCCTCTGACGGTGCAGCACTCCCTCAGTACTGTCCCTCTGACAGTGCAGCACTCCTTCAGTAATGACCCTCTGACAGTGCAGCACTCCCTCAGTGTTGACCCTCTGACAGTGCAGCACTCCCTCAGTACTGTCCCTCTGACAGTGCAGCACTCCCTCAGTACTGTCCCTCTGACAGTGCGGCACTCCCTCAGTACTGTCTCTCTGACAGTGCAGCACTCCCTCAGTACTGACCCTCTGACAGTGCAGCACCTCCTCAGTTGCTGACCCTCTGACAGTGCAGCACTCCCTCAGTACTGACCCTCTGACAGTGCAGCACTCCCTCAGTACTGATCCTCTGACAGTGCAGCACTCCCTCAGTACTGACTCTCTGACACTGCAGCACTCCCTCAGTACTGACCCTCTGACAGTGCAGCACTCCCTCAGTACTGACCCTCTGACAGTGCAGCACTCCCTCTGATAGTGCAGCACTCCCTCAGTACTGACCCTCTGACAGTGCAGCACTCCCTCAGTACTGTTGCTCTGACAGTGCAGCACTCCCTCAGTACTGAACCTTTGACAGTGCAGCACTCCCTCAGTACTGACCCTCTGACAGTGCAGCACTCCCTCAGTACTGCCCCTCTTACAGTGCAGCACTCCCTCAGTACTGACCCTCTGACAGTGCAGCACTCCCTCAGTACTGATCCTCTGACAGTGCAGCATTCCCTCAGTACTGACCCTCTGACAGTGCAGCACTCCCTCAGCACTGGCCCTCTGACAGTGCAGCACTCCCTCAGTACTGACCCTTTGACAGTGCAGCACTCCCTCAGTACTGACCCCCTGACAGTGCAGCACTCCCTCAGTACTGACCTTCTGACAGTGCAGCACTCCCTATGTACTGACCCTCTGACGGTGCAGCACTCCCTATGTACTGACCCTCTGACAGTGCTGCACTCCCTCAGTACTGACTCTCTGACACTGCAGCACTCCCTCAGTACTGACCCTCTGACAGTGCAGCACTCCCTCAGTACTGACCCTCTGACAGTGCAGCACTCCCTCTGATAGTGCAGCACTCCCTCAGTACTGACCCTCTGACAGTGCAGCACTCCCTCTGTACTGACCCTCTGACAGTGCAGCATTCCCTCAGTACTGACCCTCTGACAGTGCAGCACTCCCTCAGTACTGCCCCTCTGACAGTGCAGCACTCCCTCAGTACTGAACCTCTGACAGTGCAGCACTCCCTCAGTACTGATCCTCTGACAGTGCAGCATTCCCTCAGTACTGACCCTCTGACAGTGCAGCACTCCCTCAGTACTGAACCTCTGACAGTACAGCGCTCCCTCAGTCCTGACCCTCTGACAGTGCAGCACTCCCTCAGTACTGACCCTCTGACAGTGCAGCACTCCCTCAGCACTGGCCCTCTGACAGTGCAGCACTCCCTCAGTACTGACCCTTTGACAGTGCAGCACTCCCTCAGTACTGACCCCCTGACAGTGCAGCACTCCCTCAGTACTGACCTTCTGACAGTGCAGCACTCCCTATGTACTGACCCTCTGACGGTGCAGCACTCCCTATGTACTGACCCTCTGACAGTGCAGCACTCCCTCAGTACTGACTCTCTGACACTGCAGCACTCCCTCAGTACTGACCCTCTGACAGTGCAGCACTCCCTCAGTACTGACCCTCTGACAGTGCAGCACTCCCTCTGATAGTGCAGCACTCCCTCAGTACTGACCCTCTGACAGTGCAGCACTCCCTCTGTACTGACCCTCTGACAGTGCAGCATTCCCTCAGTACTGACCCTCTGACAGTGCAGCACTCCCTCAGTACTGCCCCTCTGACAGTGCAGCACTCCCTCTGTAGTGCAGCACTCCCTCAGTACTGACCCCCTGACAGTGCAGCACTCCCTCAGTACTGACCCTCTGACAGTGCAGCACTCCCTATGTACTGACCCTCTGACGGTGCAGCACTCCCTATGTACTGACCCTCTGACAGTGCAGCACTCCCTCAGTACTGACTCTCTGACAGTGCAGCACTCCCTCAGTACTGACCCTCTGACAGTGCAGCACTCCCTCTGATAGTGCAGCACTCCCTCAGTGCTGACCCTCTGACAGTGCAGCACTCCCTCTGTACTGACCCTCTGACAGTGCAGCACTCCCTCAGTGCTGTTGCTCTGACAGTGCAGCACTCCTTCAGTAATGACCCTCGAACAGTGCAGCACTCCCTCAGTACTGACCCTCTGACAGTGCAGCACTCCCTCAGTACTGACCCTCTGACAGTGCAGCACTCCCTCAGTACTGTCCCTCTGACAATGCAGCACTCCCTCAGTACTGACCCTCTGACAGTGCAGCATTCCCTCAGTACTGACCCTCTGACAGTGCAGCACTCCCTCAGTACTGCCCCTCTGACAGTGCAGCACTCCCTCTGTACTGACCCTCTGACAGTACAGCACTCCCTCAGTACTGACCCTCTGACAGTGCAGCACTCCCTCTGATAGTGCAGCACTCCCTCAGTACTGACCCTCTGACAGTGCAGCACTCCCTATGTACTGACCCTCTGACAGTGCAGCATTCCCTCAGTACTGACCCTCTGACAGTGCAGCACTCCCTCAGTACTGCCCCTCTGACAGTGCAGCACTCCCTCTGATAGTGCAGCACTCCCTCAGTACTGACCCCCTGACAGTGCAGCACTCCCTCAGTACTGACCCCCTGACAGTGCAGCACTCCCTCTGATAGTGCAGCACTCCCTCAGTACTGACCCTCTGACAGTGCAGCACTCCCTCAGTACTGACCCTCTGACAGTGCAGCACTCCCTCTGATAGTGCAGCACTCCCTCAGTACTGACCCTCTGACAGTGCAGCACTCCCTCTGTACTGACCCTCTGACAGTGCAGCACTCCCTCAGTGCTGTTGCTCTGACAGTGCAGCACTCCTTCAGTAATGACCCTCGAACAGTGCAGCACTCCCTCAGTACTGTGCCTCTGACAATGCAGCACTCCCTCAGTACTGACCCTCTGACAGTGCAGCATTCCCTCAGTACTGACCCTCTGACAGTGCAGCACTCCCTCAGTACTGCCCCTCTGACAGTGCAGCACTCCCTCTGTACTGACCCTCTGACAGTACAGCGCTCCCTCAGTCCTGACCCTCTGACAGTGCAGCACTCCCTCAGTACTGTCCCTCTGACAGTGCAGCACTCCTTCAGTAATGATCCTCTGACAGTGCAGCACTCCCTCAGTACTGACCCTCTGACAGTGCAGCACTCCCTCAATGTTGACCCTCTGACAGTGCAGCACTCCCTCAGTACTGTCGCTCTGACAGTGCAGCACTCCTTCAGTAATGACCCTCTAACAGTGCAGCACTCCCTCAGTACTGACCCTCTGACAGTGCAGCACTCCCTCTGTACTGACCCTCTGACAGTGCAGCACTCCCTCAGTACTGACCCTCTGACAGTGCAGCACTCCCTCTGTACTGACCCTCTGACAGTGCAGCACTCCCTCAGTACTGACCCTGACAGTGCAGCGCTCCCTCAGTACTGTCCCTCTGACAGTGCAGCACTCCCTCAGTACTGACCCTCTGACAGTGCAGCACTCCCTCAGTACTGACCCTCTGACAGTGCAGCACTCCCTCAGTACTGACCCTCTGACAGTGCAGCACTCCCTCAGTACTGACCCTCTGACAGTGCAGCACTCCCTCTGATAGTGCAGCACTCCCTCAGTACTGACCACCTGACCGTGCAGCACTCCCTCTGTACTGACCCTCTGACAGTACAGCGCTCCCTCAGTCCTGACCCTCTGACAGTGCAGCACTCCCTCAGTACTGACCCTCTGACAGTGCAGCACTCCCTCAATGTTGACCCTCTGACAGTGCAGCACTCCCTCAGTACTGACCCTCTGACAGTGCAGCACTCCCTCTGATAGTGCAGCACTCCCTCAGTACTGACCCCCTGACAGTGCAGCACTCCCTCAGTACTGACCCTCTGACAGTGCAGCACTCCCTATGTACTGACCCTCTGACGGTGCAGCACTCCCTATGTACTGACCCTCTGACAGTGCAGCACTCCCTCAGTACTGACTCTCTGACACTGCAGCACTCCCTCAGTACTGACCCTCTGACAGTGCAGCACTCCCTCAGTACTGACCCTCTGACAGTGCAGCACTCCCTCTGATAGTGCAGCACTCCCTCAGTACTGACCCTCTGACAGTGCAGCACTCCCTCTGTACTGACCCTCTGACAGTGCAGCACTCCCTCAGTGCTGTTGCTCTGACAGTGCAGCACTCCTTCAGTAATGACCCTCGAACAGTGCAGCACTCCCTCAGTACTGTCCCTCTGACAATGCAGCACTCCCTCAGTACTGACCCTCTGACAGTGCAGCATTCCCTCAATACTGACCCTCTGACAGTGCAGCACTCCCTCAGTACTGCCCCTCTGACAGTGCAGCACTCCCTCTGTACTGACCCTCTGACAGTACAGCGCTCCCTCAGTCCTGACCCTCTGACAGTGCAGCACTCCCTCAGTACTGTCCCTCTGACAGTGCAGCACTCCTTCAGTAATGATCCTCTGACAGTGCAGCACTCCCTCAGTACTGACCCTCTGACAGTGCAGCACTCCCTCAATGTTGACCCTCTGACAGTGCAGCACTCCCTCAGTACTGTCGCTCTGACAGTGCAGCACTCCTTCAGTAATGACCCTCTAACAGTGCAGCACTCCCTCAGTACTGACCCTCTGACAGTGCAGCACTCCCTCTGTACTGACCCTCTGACAGTGCAGCACTCCCTCAGTACTGACCCTGACAGTGCAGCGCTCCCTCAGTACTGTCCCTCTGACAGTGCAGCACTCCCTCAGTACTGACCCTCTGACAGTGCAGCACTCCCTCTGTACTGACCCTCTGACAGTGCAGCACTCCCTCAGTACTGACCCTGACAGTGCAGCGCTCCCTCAGTACTGTCCCTCTGACAGTGCAGCACTCCCTCAGTACTGACCCTCTGACAGTGCAGCACTCCCTCAGTACTGACCCTCTGACAGTGCAGCACTCCCTCAGTACTGACCCTCTGACAGTGCAGCACTCCCTCAGTACTGACCCTCTGACAGTGCAGCACTCCCTCTGATAGTGCAGCACTCCCTCAGTACTGACCACCTGACAGTGCAGCACTCCCTCAGTACTGACCCTCTGACAGTGCAGCACTCCCTCTGTACTGACCCTCTGACAGTACAGCACTCCCTCAGTCCTGACCCTCTGACGGTGCAGCACTCCCTCAGTACTGTCCCTCTGACAGTGCAGCACTCCTTCAGTAATGACCCTCTGACAGTGCAGCACTCCCTCAGTGTTGACCCTCTGACAGTGCAGCACTCCCTCAGTACTGTCCCTCTGACAGTGCAGCACTCCCTCAGTACTGTCCCTCTCACAGTGCGGCACTCCCTCAGTACTGTCTCTCTGACAGTGCAGCACTCCCTCAGTACTGACCCTCTGACAGTGCAGCACTCCCTCAGTTACTGACCCTCTGACAGTGCAGCACTCCCTCAGTACTGACCCTCTGACAGTGCAGCACTCCCTCAGTACTGATCCTCTGACAGTGCAGCACTCCCTCAGTACTGACTCTCTGACACTGCAGCACTCCCTCAGTACTGACCCTCTGACAGTGCAGCACTCCCTCAGTACTGACCCTCTGACAGTGCAGCACTCCCTCTGATAGTGCAGCACTCCCTCAGTACTGACCCTCTGACAGTGCAGCACTCCCTCTGTACTGACCCTCTGACAGTGCAGCACTCCCTCTGATAGTGCAGCACTCCCTCAGTACTGACCCTCTGACAGTGCAGCACTCCCTCTGTACTGACCCTCTGACAGTGCAGCACTCCCTCAGTGCTGTTGCTCTGACAGTGCAGCACTCCTTCAGTAATGACCCTCGAACAGTGCAGCACTCCCTCAGTACTGACCCTCTGACAGTGCAGCACTCCCTCAGTACTGACCCTCTGACAGTGCAGCACTCCCTCAGTACTGTCCCTCTGACAATGCAGCACTCCCTCAGTACTGACCCTCTGACAGTGCAGCATTCCCTCAGTACTGACCCTCTGACAGTGCAGCACTCCCTCAGTACTGCCCCTCTGACAGTGCAGCACTCCCTCTGTACTGACCCTCTGACAGTACAGCACTCCCTCAGTACTGACCCTCTGACAGTGCAGCACTCCCTCTGATAGTGCAGCACTCCCTCAGTACTGACCCTCTGACAGTGCAGCACTCCCTATGTACTGACCCTCTGACAGTGCAGCATTCCCTCAGTACTGACCCTCTGACAGTGCAGCACTCCCTCAGTACTGCCCCTCTGACAGTGCAGCACTCCCTCTGATAGTGCAGCACTCCCTCAGTACTGACCCCCTGACAGTGCAGCACTCCCTCAGTACTGACCCTCTGACAGTGCAGCACTCCCTATGTACTGACCCTCTGACGGTGCAGCACTCCCTATGTACTGACCCTCTGACAGTGCAGCACTCCCTCAGTACTGACTCTCTGACAGTGCAGCACTCCCTCAGTACTGACCCTCTGACAGTGCAGCACTCCCTCTGATAGTGCAGCACTCCCTCAGTACTGACCCTCTGACAGTGCAGCACTCCCTCTGTACTGACCCTCTGACAGTGCAGCACTCCCTCAGTGCTGTTGCTCTGACAGTGCAGCACTCCTTCAGTAATGACCCTCGAACAGTGCAGCACTCCCTCAGTACTGTCCCTCTGACAATGCAGCACTCCCTCAGTACTGACCCTCTGACAGTGCAGCACTCCTTCAGTAATGATCCTCTGACAGTGCAGCTCTCCCTCAGTACTGACCCTCTGACAGTGCAGCACTCCCTCAATGTTGACCCTCTGACAGTGCAGCACTCCCTCAGTACTGTCGCTCTGACAGTGCAGCACTCCTTCAGTAATGACCCTCTAACAGTGCAGCACTCCCTCAGTACTGACCCTCTGACAGTGCAGCACTCCCTCTGTACTGACCCTCTGACAGTGCAGCACTCCCTCAGTACTGACCCTCTGACAGTGCAGCACTCCCTCTGTACTGACCCTCTGACAGTGCAGCACTCCCTCAGTACTGACCCTGACAGTGCAGCGCTCCCTCAGTACTGTCCCTCTGACAGTGCAGCACTCCCTCAGTACTGACCCTCTGACAGTGCAGCACTCCCTCAGTACTGACCCTCTGACAGTGCAGCACTCCCTCAGTACTGACCCTCTGACAGTGCAGCACTCCCTCAGTACTGACCCTCTGACAGTGCAGCACTCCCTCTGATAGTGCAGCACTCCCTCAGTACTGACCACCTGACCGTGCAGCACTCCCTCAGTACTGACCCTCTGACAGTGCAGCACTCCCTCTGTACTGACCCTCTGACAGTACAGCACTCCCTCAGTCCTGACCCTCTGACGGTGCAGCACTCCCTCAGTACTGTCCCTCTGACAGTGCAGCACTCCTTCAGTAATGACCCTCTGACAGTGCAGCACTCCCTCAGTGTTGACCCTCTGACAGTGCAGCACTCCCTCAGTACTGTCCCTCTGACAGTGCAGCACTCCCTCAGTACTGTCCCTCTGACAGTGCGGCACTCCCTCAGTACTGTCTCTCTGACAGTGCAGCACTCCCTCAGTACTGACCCTCTGACAGTGCAGCACCTCCTCAGTTGCTGACCCTCTGACAGTGCAGCACTCCCTCAGTACTGACCCTCTGACAGTGCAGCACTCCCTCAGTACTGATCCTCTGACAGTGCAGCACTCCCTCAGTACTGACTCTCTGACACTGCAGCACTCCCTCAGTACTGACCCTCTGACAGTGCAGCACTCCCTCAGTACTGACCCTCTGACAGTGCAGCACTCCCTCTGATAGTGCAGCACTCCCTCAGTACTGACCCTCTGACAGTGCAGCACTCCCTCTGTACTGACCCTCTGACAGTGCAGCACTCCCTCAGTACTGTTGCTCTGACAGTGCAGCACTCCCTCAGTACTGAACCTTTGACAGTGCAGCACTCCCTCAGTACTGACCCTCTGACAGTGCAGCACTCCCTCAGTACTGCCCCTCTTACAGTGCAGCACTCCCTCAGTACTGACCCTCTGACAGTGCAGCACTCCCTCAGTACTGATCCTCTGACAGTGCAGCATTCCCTCAGTACTGACCCTCTGACAGTGCAGCACTCCCTCAGCACTGGCCCTCTGACAGTGCAGCACTCCCTCAGTACTGACCCTTTGACAGTGCAGCACTCCCTCAGTACTGACCCCCTGACAGTGCAGCACTCCCTCAGTACTGACCTTCTGACAGTGCAGCACTCCCTATGTACTGACCCTCTGACGGTGCAGCACTCCCTATGTACTGACCCTCTGACAGTGCTGCACTCCCTCAGTACTGACTCTCTGACACTGCAGCACTCCCTCAGTACTGACCCTCTGACAGTGCAGCACTCCCTCAGTACTGACCCTCTGACAGTGCAGCACTCCCTCTGATAGTGCAGCACTCCCTCAGTACTGACCCTCTGACAGTGCAGCACTCCCTCTGTACTGACCCTCTGACAGTGCAGCATTCCCTCAGTACTGACCCTCTGACAGTGCAGCACTCCCTCAGTACTGCCCCTCTGACAGTGCAGCACTCCCTCAGTACTGAACCTCTGACAGTGCAGCACTCCCTCAGTACTGATCCTCTGACAGTGCAGCATTCCCTCAGTACTGACCCTCTGACAGTGCAGCACTCCCTCAGTACTGAACCTCTGACAGTACAGCGCTCCCTCAGTCCTGACCCTCTGACAGTGCAGCACTCCCTCAGTACTGACCCTCTGACAGTGCAGCACTCCCTCAATGTTGACCCTCTGACAGTGCAGCACTCCCTCAGTACTGTCTCTCTGACAGTGCAGCACTCCTTCAGTAATGACCCTCTAACAGTGCAGCACTCCCTCAGTACTGACCCTCTGACAGTGCAGCACTCCCTCAGTACTGACACTTTGACAGTGCAGCACTCCCTCAGTACTGACCCTCTGACAGTGCAGCACTCCCTCAGTACCGACCCTCTGACAGTGCAGCACTCCCTCAGTACTGACCCTCTGACAGTGCAGCACTCCCTATGTACTGACCCTCTGACGGTGAAGCACTCCCTATGTACTGACCCTCTGACAGTGCAGCACTCCCTCAGTACTGACCCTCTGATAGTGCAGCACTCCCTCAGTACTGACCCCCTGACAGTGCAGCACTCCCTCAGTACTGACCCTCTTGACAGTGCAGCACTCGCTATGTACTGACCCTCTGACGGTGCAGCACTCCCTATGTACTGACCCTCTGACAGTGCAGCACTCCCTCAGTACTGACTCTCTGACACTGCAGCACTCCCTCAGTACTGACCCTCTGACAGTGCAGCACTCCCTCAGTACTGCCCCTCTGACAGTGCAGCACTCCCTCTGATAGTGCAGCACTCCCTCAGTACTGACCCTCTGACAGTGCAGCACTCCCTCTGTACTGACCCTCTGACAGTGCAGCACTCCCTCAGTGCTGTTGCTCTGACAGTGCAGCACTCCTTCAGTAATGACCCTCGAACAGTGCAGCACTCCCTCAGTACTGTCCCTCTGACAATGCAGCACTCCCTCAGTATTGACCCTCTGACAGTGCAGCATTCCCTCAGTACTGACCCTCTGACAGTGCAGCACTCCCTCAGTACTGCCCCTCTGACAGTGCAGCACTCCCTCAGTATTGACCCTCTGACAGTGCAGCATTCCCTCAGTCCTGACCCTCTGACAGTGCAGCACTCCCTCAGTACTGTCCCTCTGACAGTGCAGCACTCCTTCAGTAATGATCCTCTGACAGTGCAGCACTCCCTCAGTACTGACCCTCTGACAGTGCAGCACTCCCTCAATGTTGACCCTCTGACAGTGCAGCACTCCCTCAGTACTGTCGCTCTGACAGTGCAGCACTCCTTCAGTAATGACCCTCTAACAGTGCAGCACTCCCTCAGTACTGACCCTCTGACAGTGCAGCACTCCCTCAGTACTGACCCTCTGACAGTGCAGCACTCCCTCTGATAGTGCAGCACTCCCTCAGTACTGACCCTCTGACAGTGCAGCACTCCCTCTGTACTGACCCTCTGACAGTGCAGCACTCCCTCGGTACTGTTGCTCTGACAGTGCAGCACTCCCTCAGTACTGACCCTTTGACAGTGCAGCACTCCCTCAGTACTGACCCTCTGACAGTGCAGCACTCCCTCAGTACTGCCCCTCTTACAGTGCAGCACTCCCTCAGTACTGACCCTCTGACAGTGCAGCACTCCCTCAGTACTGATCCTCTGACAGTGCAGCATTCCCTCAGTACTGACCCTCTGACAGTGCAGCACTCCCTCTGATAGTGCAGCAGTCCCTCAATACTGACCATCTGACAGTGCAGCACTCCCTCTGTACTGACCCTCTGACAGTACAGCACTCCCTCAGTCCTGACCCTCTGACAGTGCAGCACTCCCTCAGTACTGTCCCTCTGACAGTGCAGCACTCCTTCAGTAATGACCCTCTGACAGTGCAGCACTCCCTCAGTACTGACCCTCTGACAGTGCAGCACTCCCTCAATGTTGACCCTCTGACAGTGCAGCACTCCCTCAGTACTGTCCCTCTGACAGTGCAGCACTCCCTCAGTACTGACCCTCTGACAGTGCAGCACTCCCTCAGTACTGACCCTCTGACAGTGCAGCACTCCCTCAGTACTGACCCTCTGACAGTGCAGCACTCCCTCAGTACTGACCCTCTGACAGTGCAGCACTCCCTCAGTACTGACCCGCTGACAGTGCAGCACTCCCTCAGTACTGATCCTCTGACAGTGCAGCATTCCCTCAGTACTGACCCTCTGACAGTGCAGCACTCACTCTGATAGTGCAGCACTCCCTCAGTACTGACCATCTGACAGTGCAGCACTCTTTCAGTAATGACCCTCTGACAATGCAGCACTCCCTCAGTGTTGACCCTCTGACAGTGCAGCACTCCCTCAGTACTGTCCCTCTGACAGTGCAGCACTCCCTCAGTACTGTCCCTCTGACAGTGCAGCACTGCCTCAGTACTGATCCTCTGACAGTGCAGCATTCCCTCAGTACTGACCCTCTGACAGTGCAGCTCTCCCTCAGTACTGTCCCTCTGACAGTGCAGCACTGCCTCAGTACTGATCCTCTGACAGTGCAGGATTCCCTCAGTACTGATCCTCTGACAGTGCAGCATTCCCTCAGTACTGTCCCTCTGATAGTGCAGCAGTCCCTCAGTACTGACCATCTGACAGTGCAGCACTCCCGCTGTACTGACCCTCTGACAGTACAGCACTCCCTCAGTCCTGACCCTCTGACAGTGCAGCACTCCCTCAGTACTGTCCCTCTGACAGTGCAGTACTCCCTCAGTGTTGACCCTCTGACAGTGCAACACTCCCTCAGTACTGTCCCTCTGACAGTGCAGCACTCCCTCAGTACTGTCCCTCTGATAGTGCAGCACTCCCTCACTACTGACCCTCTGACAGTGCAGCACTCCCTCAGTCCTGATCCTCTGACAGTGCAGAACTCCCTCAGTACTGACCCTCTGACAGTGCAGCACTCCCTCAGTACAGCCTGGATTTGAGCTCCAGCATGGTAGCACAGTGGTTAGCACAGTTGCTTTACAGCTCCAGCGTCCCAGGTTCGATTCCCGGTTTGGGTTACTGTCTGTGTGGAGTCTGCACGTTCTCCCCGTGTGTGTGTGGGTTTCCTACAGGTGCTCCGGTTTCCTCCCACAGTCCAAAGATGTGCAGGTTAGGTGGATTGGCCATGCCAAATTGCCCTTAGTGTCCAAAAAGTTTAAGTGGGATTACGGGGATAGGATGGAGGTGTTGACTTTGGGTAGGGTGCTATTTCCAAGAGCCGGTGCAGACTCGATTGGCCGAATAGCCTCTTTCGGCACTGTAGATTCTATGATAATGCAATCTGTGGGAGTGGGGGTAACATCTAAGACCTTCTTGATAGAATGTCCCTTACAGTGCAGAAGAAGGCCGTTCAGCCCATCGAGACTGCATTGACTCTCCGAAAGAGCCCCCTACCTAGACCCACTTCGCCGCCCTACCCCCACCTAACCTTTGGACACTAAGGGCAATTTATCATGACCAATCCACCTAACCTGCACGTCTTTGAACTGTGGGAGGAAACCGGAGCACCCGGAGGAAACCCACGCACACACGGGGAGAACGTGCAGACTCCGCACAGACAGTGACCCAAGGCCGAAATCGAACCTGGTTCCCTGGCGCTGTGAGGCATCAGTGCTAACCACTGTGCCACCCTGACTCTGAGACTACCCGGTGAGTCATGGACATCATTGAGAGTCGTTCTGGCGAAGGAGGGGAAATATCTGTTGTCTTGATTTCCCATTTGATAACCTCCCTTCTTACTCTTGATTCCCCCAGTTTGCTGGGGGTGACTCTGGCATCATGAACATAAAGCCCGTGGTTTGACCTTTTTATTGTATCAGTTTAATGCGGGTTTATTTTCCCTGTTGTTTGAACGCAGCGCAAAGCGATAGAACGCTTCTGTAACGAGGTGAAGAGGCTGTGTCACGCAGAGAGACGTAAGGACTTTGTGTCGGAGGCGTACCTGCTCACCCTCGGCAAGTTCATCAATATGTTTGCTGTGCTGGACGAGCTGAAGAACATGAAATGCAGTGTGAAGAACGACCACTCCGCCTACAAAAGGTCAGTGCGCCAATTAGCACAGGAGCAGGAGGAGGCCATTCAGCCCCTCGAGCCTGTTTCTCCATGCAATGAACATGTCTCATAACTCCAATTTCTTGCCATGGTTTGAAAACCTTTCCCCAGTGAAAATCCATCAATCTCCGTGAGGAACGCTCTAATTGACCCGCCTTCAGTAGGTTTTAAGAGGAAATTTCCACCACCTTCGTGTGGCAAACTGTTTCAACTCTCTGCTTAAGTTTGCAAACTCGAGGGATTTTTAGTTGCCAGGGGCGGCGGGGAGGGGGTGCGGGTCGGAGGGCTAATGATGTGATGAATCCAACCCCTCGTATAATTCAGCCCTTTATTTCAGTTTTGACTTGATTTCACCGTATCTTTCAGCAACAGTGTATTCGGAGAGTGGGGGGGATGTGGGGGGATCTGGACCCCCCCCCCCCCCAGTGAGTGTCAAGTGTGTGTTGAGGAGGGGTGAGTGGTAACTGGACATCAGTGTGTGTCACCCCAGTGAGTGTCAGTGGCGGGGCGGGGGGGGGGGGGGGGGGGGGGGGGTGCAGGCACGGGGGGGACTGGGCCCCGGTGAGCATCAGTGTGTTTGAGGGGTGGGAAGAGGGGACTGGATCCCATTGAGGGTCTGGGTGGTGGTGGGGGGGGGGGGGGGCAGACCCCAGAGGGGGCAAGAAGAAGATAGGAGATGTGGAATGAGATAGGGAATAAAATAATCTAATTGATTTAGGAAATATCTGCTGCTGAATCTAGGATCTTACTGTGAAGTGACCCAGTTCAACTCTCTGGGACTGTGTAGGGAATGACTTGACACACTCTGAGTCTTGAACCATTGCAGGGCCGCTCAATTCTTGCGGAAAATGGCCGATCCCCAATCCATCCAGGAATCTCAGAACCTCTCCATGTTCCTGGCGAATCACAACCGAATAACCCAGGTAAATGTATGCAGCAATTGTATAAGGTGTTGGTGAGGCCGCATCTGGAGTATTGTGTTCAGTTTTGGTCTCCTTACCTGAGAAAGGACATATTGGCACTGGAGGGAGTGCAGAGGAGATTCACTAGGTTGATCCCAGAGTTGAGGGGATTAGATTATGACGAGAGGTTGAGTAGACTGGGACTGTACTCATTGGAGTTTAGAAGGATGCTGGGGGGATCTTATTGAAACATATAAAATTATGAAGGGAATAGATAGGATAGATGCGGGCAGGTTGTTTCCACTGGTCAGGGAAAGCAGAACTAGGGGGCATAGCCTCAAAATAAGGGGAAGTAGATTTAGGACGGAGTGTAGGAGGAACTTCTTCACCCAAAGGGTTGTGAATCTCTGGAATTCCTTGCCCAGTGAAGCAGTTGAGGCTCCTTTAAACGTTTTTAAGAAAAAGATAGATACCTTTCCAAAGAATAAAGGGATTCGGGGATATGGTGTACGGGCCGGAGAGTGGAGCTGAGTCCACAAAGATCAGCCATGATCTCATTAAATGGCGGAGCAGGCTCGAGGGGCCAGATGGCCTACTCCTGTTCCTAGTTCTTATGTTCTTATGTAAAAGTGGGAGAGCGCGGAGGAGGGGAAAGAGAGTGAAGGAGAAGAGGGGGAGGGGCGGGAGAAGGACAAGTATCTGAACGGGATGATCCATATTAGAATAATATAATGAGAAAGTTGGGAGTTAATGTTCAGAATCATTAAAATCTGTAACGGGGTTAGGCCTGGCTGGGATGTGAATAGAGACATTTCCAATTGAACATCTTGATGCCTTCATACAATGTCTGAGCTCGTCTCAGACCTACCGTGGGTGGGTGGCTCGGGGTTTGGAGGGTGGGAAGGTTGTGGGCCGGGGTCTTCGTTGGGGAGAGTCCAACAGGGTTCAGGGGTTGTGGGTCGGAGGCCGGGCTGATGGGTCCCTGACCGAGGCTTGCTGTGTTTCAGTGTCTGCACCAACAGCTGGAGGTGATCCCCGGATACGAGGAGCTCCTGGCCGATATCGTCAATATCTGCGTCGATTACTACGAGAATAAAATGTACCTGACCCCCAGCGAGAAACACATGCTGCTGAAGGTAACAGAGGTCGTTTAGTGTCACATGGCACTCGCCCACAGTTCATTCACATGTGATGCATGTGTCTCTCTGGAATCCGTGTACCAGGAGTGTACAGGATGGATGGAATAAACGCTGTCTGTCCGTCCAAAGATGTGCCGATTAGGTGGATTGGCCACGATAAAATTGTCTAGGGTGTGAAGGTTCGGTGGGGTTACGATGTTACAGGGATAGGGTGGGGTAAAGGGGTAGGGTTGTCTTTAAGAGCGCCAGTGCAAAGTCAATGAGCCAAATGGCCTCCTATTGCACTGTAGAGATTCTTTGGTCCTTGACAGCCATCCACGTGCCTCATGTCCCTCTCCAACAAAGGAACTTTCTACAGGAAATCAACCTCCAGAAATAGAGGAAACTGATTATGAACGTCAGGGAATTGATTATATACCTCAAGGGGAGAAAATTGCACGGTCATGGGGAAATAGAATTCCTGCAGTGCAGAAGAAGACCATTCGACCCATCCCATCAAAGCTGCACCCATCCTCCTAAAGAGCACCCTGCCCTGCCCTATCACCGTAACCTCAGTTCACCCGCACATCATGGGGCAATCTAGCGTGGCCAATCCATCTAAGAAGCACATCTTTCGGGACTTGTGGGAGGAAACCGGAGCGCCCGGAGGAAACCCACGCAGACACGGGGAGAACGTGCAGACTCCGCACAGTCAGTGACCCAAGCCGGGAATCAAACCTGGGACCCTGGTGCTGTGAAGCAACAGTGCTAACCAGGGGAACACAGAAAGCAGGAAACTACAGGCCAATTAGTCTAATATCTATCATTGGGAAAATGCTAGAATCTATGAGTAAGGAAGTGGGAAAAGGACCTTTAGAAAATCACAACACAATCAGACAGAGTCAACTTAGTGTTATGAAAGGGAAATCATGTTTGGCAAGTTTATTAGAACAAGCAGGGTGGATGAAGGGGGACCTGTAGATGTGATGTATTTGGATTTCCAAAAGGCAATCGATAAGGTGCCACATAAAAGGTTACTGCCCTAGATGAGAGCTCATGGTGGGAGAGCTCATGGTGGGGGTGATGTGTTAGCAGGGATAATGGATTGGCCAATGGACAGGAAACAGAAAGTTGCGAGAAATGGATCATTTTCAGATTGGCAAACCGTAACTAGCGGAGTGCTCGAGGATCAGTATTGGGGCTTCAATTACTTGTGATCTTTATCAATGATTTGGATCAAGGATGACTGTATTGTAGCCTGATTTGCTGATGATACAAAGATGGGGAGGAAAGCAAGTTGTGAGGAGGATACAGAGAGTCTGCAAAGGGATATAAATAGAGACAGGTCACCTCCGCTTTTCATTCATTCATCAGGACAAGCACAAGAGTGCCAAATTTCAAATGATCACAAAACGTGCACTATAGGAGAAAAGGGTGCTGGTCGGTTGGCAAGTTGACTCTGTTTGGAGAACACAATGGGGAACTATAGGCTCCCAAAATTCCAGGCTAATTCAAAAAGGTACAAAGCTTGAACATATTCCTCTTGTTTGCAGAGAATGGATCCCTGCATATGAATGTATGTCACTTCGAGCAAGCATAAATGAACCTCGTTACAAGTGCGACTGATTATCTTAAATTGGTTAGTGTAGCTATTAGTGCACTCAGGAGTGTTCAGAATGTGTACCTTTGGTGGAGAGGGTGAAGATAGGAGATGGGGTGCTGATCAAGCGGACTGCTTTGTCCTGGATGGTTGGTAAAGCTCCTTGAGTGTTGTTGGAACTACATTCATCCAGGCCAGTGCAGAGTATTCCATCACACTCCTTGTGCCTTGTAGATAATAATAATAATCTTTTATTGTCACAAGTATGAAGTTACTGTGAAAAGCCCCTAGTCGCCACATTCCGGCGCCTGTTTGGGTCAGCTGGTACAGGAATTGAACCCTCGCTGCTGGCCTTGTTCTGCATCACAAACCAGCTGTCTAGCCCACTGAGCTAAACCAGCCCTTATAGACAGGCTTTGGGGGGGTGGGGGGTTCAGGAGGTAAAGTTATTCGCCACATGATTCATAGCCTCTGACCTGCTCCTGTAGCCACAGTTTTAATATGGCCGGTATTTATATCCATGTGCTAACCATGCTTATCCTCTATCGACAGGTGATGGGGTTTGGGTTGTATCTGATGGACGGCAATGTAAGCAACATCTACAAACTGGACGCCAAGAAACGGATAAACCTCAGTAAGATCGACAAGTTTTTCCGGGTAAGACGCCCATTTCGCTGACTCCGCCGCCCCAGCGAGGTCAGGGAACGTCCAGCAAGCATGGAAAATTATGACTGTTTCCATTTCTGTTCTGTCGGCCTCAAGGGAGATGGTCTCCTGCCAGAGCAAAATCACACCTTCCAGATATATTTCCTTAGAAGATAAGAGAGCATTAGAAATCAGGACAGGAACAGGCTAATCGTCGACCTAGGCCCTGGAAACGACAATAGCAAACCCTGCCCTGTCGACCATGCATTTGGGGGATCTTGCCAAAGTTCGGAGAGCTGTCAAGAAACAGCCTGGTGTTCACGGAATCAAACTTTACAGATAATGTCCCAGACATCACTATCACCATTCCTGGGTATTCCCTGTCCCACCGGCTGGACAGAGGTGGTGGCACATCTGCATACAGTCGGGAGGGAGTTGCTTGGGAGTTCTTAGCATTGAATCTGATCGCCATGGAGTCACGGAGTTACAATCCTAAAAAAGAATTAACAGATTTGTCAACCACAATTTCCCTTTCATAGAAAATGTCATGTTTATGCAGGTTAAGTGCCCCATTATCACAAACCTAATAATAGATTTTCCTACGGGTGATCTCTGTTCATTCCAATGATTGTGTGTTTGGGGTGAATGAGTTTGAAACTAGCCTGTACCTAAAATCAGCTTTACTTCCAAGACGGCAAAGTCACAGACTCTCCCAGACATTGAGTAAACTCATTTATATACTCTTACAATGATCCCGAAACCTTCCCTAGGTGGGAACAGCTATGCTTAACTACCAAGTTAAAGTATGTATTTCATTGCAACACAACTTCAACATTAACAACCTGGCCTATAGTTCCCAACTCCTTTCTCCCTCCTTTCTTGAATAGAGGGGTTGCATTTGCTACTTTCCAGTCCATTCATACTGGAACTTGTTTATTTATTAACCACAGTGGCACAGTGGTTGGCACTGCTGCCTCACAGCGCCAGGGACCCAGGTTCAATTCCGACCTCGGGTGACTGTGTGGAGTTTGTACGTTCTCCCCGTGTCTGTGTGGGTTTCCTCCGGGTGCTCCGGTTTCCTCCCACAATGCTACCGTGCTGCCCACAGGGTCAGTGTTCACGTCCCCGGGAAAGTTAATGATTCTACCATCAGACTGAATTCCATAAAGCAAAACCTCACTGGATGTCTTTATGCTGGAATGAGATGGTTCAAAACTGACTCTCAACCAGTGTTAAAATAGTGAGCTGAGATTAGGCAACTCGGTAAAAGTTGTGCAGCGTGCTCGGCCACACCTTGATCCATACACCACAATCTAGAACATTCCGTCACTTCCCATGACGTGACTAAACCACGATTGGGGTGGGTCTGGAGGAGGGGCTCTGGACTTTACCGGATATCTCAATTTGTTTAGATTATTATCAAGGAAGTTGCTCCGACACTAAACATCCTGCAGAACCCCTTGGTTTAACGGCCTGAATATTTACAAGGAGCATATAGAGCACTGGGGAAAGTGAAAAACAGAGTTGCGAGTTTGATAGGGATCCGGGGTCAGTTCCGGCCTTGGGTCACTGTCTGTGCGGAGTCTGCACGCTCTTCCCGTGTGTGCGTGGGTTTCCTCCGGGTGCTCCGGTTTCCTCCCACAGTCCAAAGATGTGGCGGTTAGGCCATGCTAAATTGCCCCTTAGTGTCCCAAAAAAAAGATGTCCAGGTTAGGCTAAGGGGTTATTGGGATAGGGTGGGGGACTGAGCTTGGGTGGGGAGCTCTTTCAGAGGGTCGGTGCAGACTCAAAGGGCTGAATGGCCTCCTTCTGCACTGTTCTCGGATACATGTCGAGAAAATGTTTCCACTTGTTGGGGGGGGGGGGGGGGGGGGGGGGGGGATGGTGTTCCAGAACTAGGGGGCGGGATTCTCTGATATTGCGGCAGAGTCCCTGCGCCGTCGTGAACGCCGTCGAGTTTCACGACGGCGCCAAACGGCCGCGATCACGAGTGATTCAGGGCCCGAAAATGGGCTAGCAGCGGGACCGCGAGGAACTCGGGGGGGGGGGGGGGGGAGCGTGGTGCAAAAGCAGCGTCGTCATCGCGCGACGCCCAACTGACGCCGCGCACCGTCATTTAAAGGGCGCAATGCGCCCACAGGACCCAAGACGACGAGATGGCTGAGCCCCGACGAGCCGCACCAAGGTTCCGCGACACGGACCTGGGCGCCCTGCTCTATGAGATGGAGCAACGTGGGGGCCATCCTCTGCCCAAGATGTGGGCATCGCTAACCGTCAGGCACGGTGCGGCGTGGCTGGCGTGAGGTTGGCACCACTGTCAGTGCTGTGGGGGCACACCCCCTGCTCCGGGGAGCAATGTAGGAAGAAGCTCCACGACCTCACGAAGGCTGTTGGGGTAAGTGCCACGAGGGTGCCCCCAGGTCACACCCAACCCCCCCCCCCCCCACATCTCTCCGCAACCCCCCCCACGGACACGAAGGGGAGGGGGCTCGGGGGGCACAACGTTGTACACGATCCACATGAGCAGTGCCTTGATGATAACCGCCTAATTCTGATGCTTTATCCAACCATCCCCCCCTCCCCACAGGATAAGACAGCTCACAACCATCGTGAGCGTATGAGAACCGGAGGGGGATCACCTGTGCTGCACCCCCTAATCGTTCACGAGCAGAGGGCCCTGGACCTCGCTGGGGGATCCGCCACCCGGGAGGTGGCGACATGCCAGCTCGGAGGCGCAGAAGCAAATGAGACAACCCTGCATGTCCTCACCCCCTCAACCCGTCATCGCCCCCTCACACTCTGGCCACTGCACCCCCGATCCCCTCACACTCTGGCCACTGCACCCCCGATCCCCTCACACTCTGCCCACTCCACCCCTGAACCCCTCCCCCTCACAGTTCCCCCACCAACACCGCACACCCAGCCCAGCGTGTCTAACGAACCCCGTATCATTGTGTCCCCCAGGGCCAGCCGCCGAACGTCCAGGGTCGTCTCGGGCAAGACCCAGCCGTCCATCCGGAAGCTCAGCCGCACCCAGGGACGCACGCCAGAGGGTGGAAGGAAGTCGTACAGGAGGGCCATCCTCGCAGTCCGGGACACTGGAGGGGGACGCACAGAGGACGGACAGATACAACACTGAGGGACACAGGACGGACAGTCACGACAGTGATGGCCGTGAATTGCCCGAAGATAGGGCCATGAGCCAGGACAGGACGGGGACTGTGGACAGTGACGCACAGAGGACAGCCAGACAGTCCATGGACACACCGGGAACGGAACATGACATGGGCCGCGGGCGCCTTGCTACGGGCCAAGACTCAGCCCAGGACACACCAGACGTCTGGACGGATGATGACCTCGAGCTTGCGGCACTGCTGTCTCCCACACCATCCACCATCGCAGAGACACTCCCCTCGGTTGGGCAAATAAGTGATGAGGCTCCCGGGTCACGGTCTGGTACGCACCCCACAGCCGAGCCGGTACAGCAGGTGGAGTTTGGAGCAGCCGAGGGGCTGGACGGTCGGAGGGCAGCCCAGGCCCAGCAACCAGCTGCCGCCCAGACGGTTCCCGGGTTCCTGGAATTACTGGACCCACCCGGAGACCCGATGCATATGGAGACCCAGGGACTGAACAACGGGATGAGGGCCATCTTCCAGCACCTGCAGATGCAGTTGGAGGAGTCCATCCGCGTCCAGGTGCAGGGAGTGGTGCCGCTCCTCGAGGCTACCCAGGCCGACACCGCATGGGTGGCGTCCGTGGTGGAGGCAATGGGAGAAACGGTTTCGGCCATCGGTCAGGTTCTGCAAGGCGTTGGGCTTAATGTGCACGCGCCATCCGTGGCCAGGAGAGGGCTGCCCTCTCACAGGCAGCCATCTCACAGAGCCAACACGACATTGCCGCTGCTCTCCGGGCCCTGGCCCAGTCTCAGCAGGCCATTGCCCGGTCCCAGCACTCCATCGCTGAGAGCATCGGCCGCCTGGCGCACGTTCTGGATGGCGTAGCGCACTCACAGGTAGAAGTTGCACAGTCCCTGACAGGGATGTCGCACTCCCTGGGCTCCGTCTCTGCGAGCATTCGGACCGTGGTCGATACCGCTGCAGGCCTCCAGGACTGGCAGCGCCAGGTGTCGATGGTGCGAGGGGGCATGTCTCCGATCGCATCTCCGTCCCCCAGTGAGGCCCGGGTGCCACCGGGCTCCCCGAGGGAGGAGGAGGTTCTGGGGCCCGTCCCGGTAACTCCAGCAAGGGGGGTCCCTGAACACTCGGCCTCCCTCCGTTCCGTCCCTGGCGCATCTGGTGGGCAGCGGGCAGGACGGGGTGGCACCACGCCATCCAGTACGCCCGCCGAGTATCCTGGCCCATCGAAGCCGGGCCGCCCCAGGAAACGCGTGCCGACGGGGAGCCATGTCGCAGGGCGTGATGTTCAGCAGTCCGCCTCCACTCCTGCTGTACCACCTGGGGAGACACCTAGACGTAGTGGTAGGGCCCGTAAGGCAAAGAAGCTAGACACATACTTAGTTGGCACGGGTGCAGGGCACAGTTTAGTTGTAGGGACTAGGGCATCTGTCTCTGAATGTCACGATTAAAACCACTGTTTACGTTCGGTGCAACGGTGACGCCTGGTGTGCGTCCTCCCCCCCCCAAAACCGGACACCGCCATCCTCGGCACTCCGACGCCAGCTATCCCACATGGGCACGTGATAGAGTGTCCGTCACGAACGCAGTGACCACCGAGGTGGATGGTTCAGCTATTGCCATAAGTCAGACTTTGTCTAACGAATCTGAGCTCACCGCAGAGCGGGCTGTCATGATTCAACATGGCACTGATCACACCCGCGTACACAATCATCAATGTAGTGCAGTCCCGTAGTGCCGCAGTGGTAAGGTGATGTGGAATTGGTCGGTATACGCGGTGCGGGGTGCGGGGGGGTGGTGGGTGGTGCCCGTGTGCGTGACTGGTGGTGCAAGTGGCAGTGTTCAGCGAACCCCTCCCCCCGCGGTGTGTGAACCGTGCGTCCACCAACGCGTCGTGTGCCCGTTGTCCTCGACGGTGCCGTCGTGCAGCCTCCTGGCCATAACCAGCACCCGGGTCGTGTCTGTGCCCGGCACCCCCCCCCCCCCCGATGCACGTCATCCTCCTCCTCCTCCTCCTCTTTTGCGTTGGCTCCGGTGCCATCGGGTTCTCCTTGTGCCTCATCCACCAGGTCATCTCCCCTCTGCATGGCTATGTTGTGCAGCGCACAGCAGACCACAACCATGCGACCGACCCTGTCGGGCCGGTACTGCAGGGCCCGTCCGGAGCGGTCCAGGCATCTGAATTGCATCTTCAGCAGGCCGAAGCACCGCCCCACCACACCCCTGGTTGCTGCATGTGCCTCGTTGTATAGGCTCTCCGCGTTGGTGCGAGGCCTCCGTATTGGCGTCAGCAGCCATGACCTCAACGGATAACCCCTGTCGCCCAGCAACCAGCCCCTCAGCCGGGGGGGCATCCATCGAACATTGCGGGGATGAACGATTGTGCCAGAATGTAGGCGTCATGCACACTCCCGGGGTACCTTGCACACACGTGCATGATCTTCATGTGGGGGTCGCACACCACCTGAATGTTCATCGAATGTGTGCCCTTCCTGTTCATGAACACGTCCCTGTTGTCTTCAGGCGGGCGCATGGGGACGGGCACACCATCAATGACACCCTGGACCATTGGTATCTCGGCCAAGGTGGAGAATCCACACGCCCGTGCTTCCTGCTGTGCGCGGTCCGCGGGGAATTTTATGCACCTGTCCGCGATGGCGTACAAGGCGTCGGTGACGGCCCTGATGCACCTGTGGACCGATGCCTGTGAGATCCCGGAGAGGTCCCCGCTCGGCGCCTGCATAAAAGTTTAAGGCCACCGTCACCTTGACAGAGACTGGTATCGCGTGTCCTCCTCCCGTTCCACGTGTGCGAGGTGCGCCACGAGGTGGCGGATATGTGCGACCGTCTCCCTGCTGAACCGTAGTCTCCTCCTGCATGTAATGTCCGGTAGGGCCTCGAAGGACATATGGTCACGGTAAACCCTCGGCCTTGCTGGACGCCCGTGGCGCCCTGGCACCACCAGAACCCCCCCCCCCATTGAGAGCTTGGCTTGGTACCTGCGAGGCTGCTGGCTTTGCTGACACACAGAATGTCCTGTAGATTGCCCTGCCAATTGTGTGTGAATGGGTTTTAATGGCTGTCAACTTCTCTCTCTCTGTTCTCTTGCAGCAACTGCAGGTGGTGCCGTTATTTGGAGACATGCAGATAGAGTTGGCCAGATACATTAAGACCAGTGCTCACTATGAGGAGAACAAATCCAAGTGAGTGCGAGCCGTAATGTAACCTGGGCCAGTCGCAAGCCTGGCGGTGACGAGTATCCTTGGTAACCGGTTGACACTGCGAGGAGGAACGCAGGGCTGACCAAAGGTGAGCTTGAGCTCCAAGAACTTCCTACCCAACCCAGTATTTTCCGGGTGGGAAGTTGCTCGGAGCTCAGCTGCATCTAAGTCGTAACTGCCTCCCTCTGTCCTTTTTTTTACATTTTAAAAATAAATTTAGAATACTCAATTATTTTTTTCAATTACGGGCCAATTTAGTGCGGCCAATCCTCCTACCCTGCACATCTTTGGGTTGTGGGGGGCGAAACCCACACAGACACTGGGAGAATGTGCAAACTCCACACAGACAGTGACCCAGAGCCGGGATCGAACCCGGGTCCTCAGCGCCATGAGGCAGCAGTGCTAACCACTGCGCCACCGTGCTGCCCCTTCCCTTGACTGTCCTGACTGGGAGATGCCGGAACAAGGTACATTTCAGATGGACAGGTGGGTTGTTGGGGCCCAATGAGTATCGGGAGGATCGGATAGAACCTTTCTCCAGACCCTCCACTCCACTCAGTACAAGGTAGGTCCAGTTAAAAAAGGCACATCAGCCTTTTTCATCCCAATGCTAACAGGGCTGCACTATGGAGGTACGCTACTGAAAGATTGATGCACTGTCAGGGGAATGTTACTGAGGGAACACTGCATTGTAGGAGCAAGGATACTGAGGGAGTGCTGCACTGTCAGAGGGGCAGTACTGTGGGAGTTCTGTACTGAGGGAATGCTGCAGGTCAGAGGGTCAGTACTGAGGGAGTGCTGCACTGTCAGAGGGTCAGTACGGAGAGAGTGCTGCACTGTCAAGAGGGTCAGTACTGAGAGAGTGCTGCACTGTCAGAGGGGCAGTGCTGAGGGAGTGCTGCACTGTCAGTGGGTCAGTACTGAGGGAATGCTGCAGGTCAGAGGGTCAGTACTGAGGGAGTGCTGCACTGTCAGAGGGGCAGTACTGAGGGAGTGCTGCACTGTCAGAGGGTTAGTGCTGAGGGAGTGCTGCACTGTCAGAGGGTCAGTACTGAGAGAGTGCTGCACTGTCAGAGGGTCAGTACTGAGGGAGTGCTGCACTGTCAGAGGGGCAGTACTGAGGGAGTGCTGCACTGTCAGAGGGTTAGTACTGAGGGAGTGCTGCACTGTCAGAGGGTCAGTACTGAGAGAGTGCTGCACTGTCAGAGGGTCAGTACTGAGAGAGTGCTGCACTGTCAGAGGGTCAGTACTGAGGGAGTGCTGCACTGTCAGAGGGGCAGTACTGAGGGAGTGCTGCACTGTCAGATGGTCAGTACTGAGGGACTGCTGCACTGTCAGAGGGGCAGTACTGAGGGAGTGCTGGACTGTCAGAGGGTTAGTACTGAGGGAGTGCTGCACTGTCAGGGTCAGTACTGAGAGTGTGCTGCACTGTCAGAGGGTCAGTACTGAGGGAGTGCTGCACTGTCAGAGGGTCAGTACTGAGGGAGTGCTGCACTGTCAGAGGGGCAGTACTGAGGGAGTGCTGCACTGTCAGATGGTCAGTACTGAGGGAGTGCTGCACTGTCAGAGGGGCAGTACTGAGGGAGTGCTGCACTGTCAGAGGGTTAGTACTGAGGGAGTGCTGCACTGTCAGAGGGTCAGTACTGAGAGAGTGCTGCACTGTCAGAGGGTCAGTACTGAGAGAGTGCTGCACTGTCAGAGGGTCAGTACTGAGGGAGTGCTGCACTGTCAGAGGGGCAGTACTGAGGGAGTGCTGCACTGTCAGATGGTCAGTACTGAGGGACTGCTGCACTGTCAGAGGGGCAGTACTGAGGGAGTGCTGGACTGTCAGAGGGTTAGTACTGAGGGAGTGCTGCACTGTCAGGGTCAGTACTGAGAGTGTGCTGCACTGTCAGAGGGTCAGTACTGAGGGAGTGCTGCACTGTCAGACGGTCAGTACTGAGGGAGTGCTGCACTGTCAGGGTCAGTACTGAGAGTGTGCTGCACTGTCAGAGGGTCAGTACTGAGGGAGTGCTGCACTGTCAGGGTCAGTACTGAGAGTGTGCTGCACTGTCAGAGGGTCAGTACTGAGGGAGTGCTGCACTGTCAGAGGGTCAGTACTGAGGGAGTGCTGCACTGTCAGAGGGTCAGTACTGAGGGAGCGCTGCACTGTCAGAGGGTCAGTACTGAGGGAGTGCTGCACTGTCGGAGGGTCAGTACTGAGGGAGCGCTGCACTGTTAGAATTGGAGATTCTGCTTTACGATGATAACAGTCTCGGGTGAACGTAAACAAGTAATGGGCGTCACGGTGACACTGGTTAGCACTGCTGCCTCACAGCTCCAGGGACCCAGGTTCAATTCCTCAGGTGACTGTGTGGAGTTTGCACTTTCTCCCCGTGTGCGCGTGGGTTTACTCCGAATGCTCTGGTTTCCTCCCACAGTCCAAAGATGTGCAGGCTAGGTGGATTGTCCATGCTAAATTGCCCCTTAATTGGAAAGAAAAGAATTGGATACTCTACATTTATTTTTTACAAATTGCCCTGACATATGAGGTTGCTGAAGTAATATTGCGTAATGAGTATCCAATTAAGGGTGAGCAACTGTCCCGTACTTTATTGTCCATTAGTCTGACTGTCCGGTGGCCTGTTAGTAAACCCTTTTGTCCCATATTTCTGGGGCAGTCTGTGGGAGGGAGCCTGGGAGTCTCAGTGGATTGCAAGTCTGTGGGTGGGATTCACGCCCCCTGTTTGTGGTGGACGGGAAAGACGGCGGGAGCAGAGTATCCAACCGGAATCCCCATGCCACATGAACGGCGGAGGGAATTACCGTTGCCATTGTCCCCGCCAAGGACGTAAAGGGGTTCCTACCATGAAAGGGCAGGAACTTCCATTACCATACATTTAAATATCATTTACGGTCTTCCCTGCTTTATTATTCTCCCCACCCCCGCCGCCCCACGAGCCCCCTCCCTCACCAAACTCTTGTGGTTACCTGCATCTCTGTACCCCAAATGCCACTCACCCCACCCCACCCCTCAGTCGAAGATTTCCCACACTTTATTTCGTGAGGGTTGGTCACCCTACCAATCATGATCAGCTTTGTGTGAAACTCTGAGCCCAATGTTTTGCCAGTGGCGTATCCCTCCTAAGAAGCGGTATTTCCATGATGGAGGGAGGCCTCTACGACGTGTTCGGCTGGGAATGCGGAACGCCAGCGGCATTCCCGGGTTCTTGCTGCCTCACTTGAAACGCTCCTGCTCGATTGCCTGCAGCAATTGAGATAAAAGGGAAAGAATACTCTAACCTCTCGCCTGTTCCACTGGCACTCGGTAAAATACCAGTCGATTATTTTGGGCATGGCTTCTGGGCTGAAATTATGCAGAAATTACCCTCGCCCTCATGTTGGGTAAGTGAGGATTCAAATTTCCACCAAGAATCGTTTGGATAAGCACATTTGTAAAATTTGACAGGACCAAGCGCAGCCGGATGCCGATATCGATCAAGAATCCTTTCTTTTCTCTTGGAAAGTGTTCCTTGACATTATGTAAGAGCTGTAACCTGGCACGGTTTCACTAATAGGGCTGGAAATAGGTTGAAGATCAAAACGAGCATTTTTACTGATTGTCCGCCAATGAGTAACCTATTAAAACTGAAAATGGCTTGAGGAACAGAACGAAACCTCTTCATATCTCCGTTCACCTGCTGCTGAAATGCTCCTTCGTGCCTCTATTACCTCTCGATGTGTCTATTCCAATGCACCCCTCACTCATCACCCACATTTGGTACTCTGTAAATAAGATCCAATCCAAAACTGGACAAGTCCCCGTTCCCCGATCAATCCCGTGTTCTCTGACCCACACTGGCTCCCGGTCAAGCAATTCAAATGTTTGTTTTCAAATCCCTCCTTGGCCTTGTCCCCCTCTCCCGATCTCCGGAACCCCCTGCAGCCTCACAATCCTCTGTGATATCTTCACTCCGCTAATTGTGGCCTCCTGATTTGAATGGCTCTATCTTTTAAAAAAAATAAATTTAGAGTACCCAATTCATTTTTTCCAATTAAGGGGCAATTTAGCGTGGGCCAATCCACCTACCCTGCATATCTTTGGGTTGTGGGGGCGAAACCCACGCAGACACGGGGAGAATGTGCAAACTCCACACGGACGGTGGCCCAGAGCCGGGATCGAACCTGGGACCTCGGCGCCGTGAGGCAGCAGGGCTAACCCACTGCGCCACCGTGCTGCCTGAATGGCTCCACCTTTGGTGGCGATGCCTCCAGTTACCTGGGCCCCAAGCTCTGGAATTCCCTGGCCCACACCTCTCCATCGCTCCACCTCACGTTCACTCTTTCTCATGCTCCTCAAAAACCTACCTCTTTGACCGAGCTTCAGGTCACCTGACCTCCTCGCGCCTTGTATGGCTTGGGGTCATCCGTACCTTGTTTTGAATCGCTCCTGTGGATCCCCCATTAAAGGTGCCATGTAAATATAAGTTGTTGTACTAAACCCTGGGTGCTATCTTTTTTTAAAATCTTTTCATTGGCATTTTCATATATAAACAGTTCTGCACATTGTTAGTTGCATTTATTCACTGTACACCACAGAAAGGTTTGTTTTTCCTTCCCTTAATTTCCCCCATTTACATTCTGCTGCCCTCTGGCTCGGCGTGTGGTCCTCCCCCGCCCCCACAAGCTTGGACATTGGCTCGGAGAAGGCTGTCCAGAACCCAGCTTTTCTTAATAAGTCAAATTTTTGTTTGACGTGTGAGAGAGCTTTGAAAATTCATCTCGATGGTGCATGTGTGTTGCGAAAGAAATAAAGAACCTTCCGGAACCTGTGGAGGTGGCCAGATTCAGGCGGATTGGCCTTTGAAGCAGCCTAAAGGATTTGCAGACTACACGTGCATCAGTCGCACTGATTTAGGTCATTCTGTCCACCCGGCACTGATATAACTGGTAGAAGGAGTCACGAGAGTCCCTTTCGGTGGATCCCTGAGCTTGGAAGCTGCACTCTGGGCAGCACGGTAGCACAGTGGTTAGCACAGTTGCTTCACAGCTTCAGGGTCCCAGGCTCGATTCCCGGCTTGGGTCACTGTCTGTGCGGAGTCTGCACGTTCTCCCCGTGTCTGCGTGGGTTTCCTCCGGGTGCTCCGGTTTCCTCCCACAGTCCAAAGATGTGCAGGTTAGGTGGATTGGCTAAAACTTGCCCCTAAGTGGAACTACGGGGATAGGGTGGGGGCTTGGATTGGGCCAAGGTAATGTGCTTCTTCAGAGGGTCGGTGCAGACTCGATGGGCTGAATGGCCTTCTGCACTGTAGCGATTCTATGATAATATATAGAAAAAGAATGTATAAAAGGAAGAAAAACCTTATTGAAGGGAGAAAGCACTTTGTTCTTGTATACACAAACGATCCCCCCCCCCCCCCCCCAAATTTGGTCTGTTCCACGACAGTGACACATGTTACCCTGCCCTCGGAACTTAAATTACCAATTTACCAACCGGGTGATCACTAGTCAGTGACTCCGTTTCTGGCCCTTCCTCTTGTCTTCTGTGATTGATAGTTCCGCCTGGTTGCAGCCCCGAGTCTCCGAGGCAACGTTCCTTTAAACTGAATTTTCAGCCTCGCGCCAGCCTCTGGAAGCCCTGCGACGCAGTCCTCCTGTTGCTACCTTTTGGTTGGCTCTTAAATCGTAATTTGCTCTGTTTGTTTAACCTTTGCTCTAGAGTCGCCAGGTATCTTTATGATACCGCCACGAGGTTCAATTTCAAGGACTGATCAATAACGCAACACACCAATTAGTGAGATTCAAATCAAAACACATTTATTATACACAGTAAATCACTACTCATGCATAAACTCTACTTTCTAGGCTATTCCTATCACTAAAAGGCCTATACTTAGCTTCGGACTGGCCCACCAGGTCAGGGGAATAAATGGCCTTTTGTTCAGGTCCTGAGTCTGCAGGATTCAAAAGCTGGTATGGACTGGTAGCTAGGAGCGCCTATCTCGTAGCGAGCATTGACTTGAGACTTACTTGGTTGGCAGCAGCAAGGCAGGTCACTGTCAAGGGTTGGTTCGAGCTGCTGAGTGACCCTGCCAAAGAAGGACGATTTGAACTTGGGGGCTTTACTTTATAGTCCCCAGGGGCTTCCCGCCCTTCGGGGCGGACCCCGTACCTGGTTCCAAGTGATTGGACTGCGTTCCGATCACTTGGATCGATTTCTCAAATACTGGAGTTGTTCCCTGATCGCTGGGCGGTCCCTAAATGTCCGTTGGCCGTCCTTTGTCTTGGCTCCTGCTGGCGCCGAGGAGTCTGGCTTGGCTTTATTCACCTTAACTGTTGCAATTGTGCCTTGGAATTGCTCATTACTATGCAGATGGCTGCTGGTTTCAGTGCTGTCTGGCTTCTTACAGGTTTCCACTACACATGAATCTGTATTTGCTAGTCTTTGCCTGTGTTGGCTGAATTTCCCTTCAGCCTTTGCGGTTCTCCATTTTAAGTCGGGAAGTGGCCAACCCAGGTGGCTACACTCCCCAAAACAAGTCTCACCTCTTATCAGTTCTTCTCACAGGGACCACAAGGTGAAGCAGACTTTGCAAAGTTCAGGTTGTCTACATAGCCGCTGATGGTGTGTTCCCCTCTGCCATCGATCAGGCGTTAGGTCCATCGATCAAACATCATCTTCGATGCTTCAGGCGACCTCACCAGATAAGATTACTCAGCAACTTGGCCTGTAGCCAAGGGTCACAGAATGCCGCAGAGCAGGACATCTGAAGATATATATTTTTTTAACTTATTTTAGTATTCTAGCTTGAGAAAGTAACAAACAAAATTGTAGCCTCAACAACAGCTATGGTGGTCAGTACAGACAACAGCTTAAGAAAAAAAGGTCACTACTGTATTATTAATTAATTAATTAATAAAAGCATGGCGATCGTGGAGTTAAGATCAATGTCTGTTAAGTACGAATATACAAACTGACTTCAATTATTAGAAATCAAAGCAGAGGGCAACACGGTGGCGCAGTGGTTAGCCCTGCTGCCTCACGGCGCCGAGGTCCCAGGTTCGATCCCAGCTCTGGGTCACTGTCCGTGTGGAGTTTGCACATTCTCCCCGTGTTTGCATGAGTTTCGCCCCCACAACCAAAAGATGTGCAGGCTCGGTGGATTGGCCACACTAAATTGCCCCTTAATTGGACAAAATGAATTGGGTACTGTAAACATTTTTTTTTAATTTTTTTAAAGAAATCAAAGCAGAGCAGAAATAAAATGCAAATTACAAAATAGCAAAAGTTATTGGCTGCAGCCCACAGGTGTACTCCCAGTGAAAACAGACACAGCCATCTCTGTTGCAGCTGGGAGCGGGAATTGAAGTTGACCCTCAAGGTGGAGTCAATGGAAATAAAGGGGAGGGAGAAGCAGATCCTGGAATTCCAGCTCCTGGTATTCATAGAATCATGGAATTTACAGTGCACAAGGAGGCCATTTGGCCCATCGAAACTGCACCGGCCTTTGGAAAGAGCACCCTACCCAAGCACACACCTCCTCCACCCCATTCCCTTAACCCAGCAACCCCAATTCACCTTTTTGGACACTTAGGGCAATTTATCACGGCCAATCCACCTAACCCGCACATCTTTGGACTGGGGGAGGAAACCGGAGCACCCGGAGGAAACCCACGCACACACGGGGAGAACGTGCAGACTCCGCACAGACAGTGACCCCCAAGCCGGGAATCGAACCTGGGACCCCGGAGATGTGAAGCAACTGTGCTGACCACTATTGCTACCGCGCTGCCCGTAAATCTGTATGGGGCGGGTTTACCATAAGTACCTGTGTGAAAGTCGGGTTTCTGAGGGCCAGATATTTGGACAAAAGGGCCAGGCCTTCGACTTGTACCCGAGTAATTATTGAGGAGTTGAAATCCATGCCGGCTGATGGGAACTGCCGACGATGCTGGCCTGGTGGTTGCTGGCCATGGTGCTGAATTTGGAGCCTGTTTCTGACACAAACCAAATCAAATTGCCGCAGATGCTGGAATTCCGAAACAAAAACCGGAAAATTGCTGTGGAGAGAGAAACAGGGGTCTGGATTATTCCGCCCCGCCCGCCGCAAGACCGCCACTGGCCCGGGGCGCAGACCATGTAAAGGTCCATTGACCTCGGGCGGGAATTTCTAGTCGCTGGACGGTCGTGGCTGGAGAATCCCGCCCAGAGTCCAATAAGATACTTCTTCTATTCCTGGCGGTTTAAAGGGGAAAAGAGGTTCAGTGATAAAGACTCACTGGGCTATTCTCGCCAACGACCCATCCGGTGATCCAACACACAGCAGATGAAGCATGAAAAGGTTTTTGGGGGGCCAACGGTCAGGGGTCGACGTGTTCACACAATGGATGGAAAACTTAAGAATTTTGTGGCCCAAGGTTGGGGGTCGACTCTTATGAAATCGGCTATTACTTGGGTAAATGTGGTCATCCCCTGCGAACCAGGAACTGACTGAGTTGGAAGGTGATGGTGTCAGGGATGTGAGTGTCAAATTGTAGGCAGGGCGGGGTGGGGGTGTGTGTGTTGGGGAGAAGGTAGACCCCTGAGGAGCGGCGACTCCAGGTTCCTCTTGTTGGATTAGGAGAGGTACTTACCCATTCCTCCTGCGAAACTATAAGCCTTCGTGAAATGGAAAATAAAACTTGCATTGCCCAGCACCTCCTGCCTCGGTACAAACCGCAATTGAGCAGTTTGGTATGGATTCCGATAAGTAAGGTTCTGAAGCCAACGGTACCATCAACCATGGCTGTCCCACTTTAACTAGTTCCTTGTCTGCACCCAGGTGGGTGCCTTTCCTGTATCAGAATTCCAACAGTTAAAACGGGGAGGTTCCAGTGGGAACTTGGAGCAGCAGATGCCACCTCTGCTGCTGCAACTTTAATGCCCCCTTTGAGCCGGATTAACATTCCATCCGGGCAGTCTTTCGGTCTGCTGACCGGCTCAGCCTGGATCGGGTCCGTGGGCCAGTGCCTCTCCCAGTCAGGGAGGGACTGTCTGTGTTTAATGCTCCGTCTCTTCACACAGGTGGACGTGCACACAGAGCAGCAGCAGCCCGCAGTACAACATCTGTGAACAGATGGTGCAGATCCGCGATGACCACATTCGCTTCATCTCCGAGCTCGCCCGTTACAGCAACAGTGAGGTGGGTGTCCCGCGGAGTTGGTGCAGCCTGCTTAACATCATAGACTTTCGCAACACTCACAAGAGGCCATTCGGCCCATCATTCCTTTGAAAGGGCTATTCAGTTAGTCCCGTTCCTCCCTGCATTTCACCCCTAATCCAGCAAATTTCCAGCATGGATTTCATGTCTTCCTTCTGTGCCATTGTGACTATGGAACCTTTTCTCTTCAGGTTTTATTTTCCACTATTCATTCACGGCATGTGGGCATCGCTGGCCCACAATTGCTCCCAGCATTCTAGCGGAGGTCTAACCAGTGTTCTTTGCAGGTTTTCTTCCTCAAGGGTTCGAAGACGGATGGGATTTGGGCACCAACTTGACACTTTGCCCAAATCATCGTCCTTCAGCCTGAGGTGGTGAGGGAGTGCTGTATGTTCACCTCTGTCCTTCCCAGTCTGGGGCCTCCCGCTCTGTGTACTTCACCGCAACACTGGGCTCACTGCGACACTGGGCTCACCGCGACACTGGGCTCACCGCGACACTGGGCTCACCGCGACACTGGGCTCACCGCGACACTGGGCTCACCGCGACACTGGGCTCACCGCGACACTGGGCTCACCGCGACACTGGGCTCACCGCGGACACTGGGCTCACCGCGACACTGGGCTCACCGCGACACTGGGCTCACCGCGACACTGGGCTCACCGCGACACTGGGCTCACCGCGGCTCTGGGCTCACCGCGACACTGGGCTCACCGCGACACTGGGCTCACCGCGACACTGGGCTCACCGCGACACTGGGCTCACCGCGACACAGGGCTCACCGCGACACTGGCTCACCGCGACACTGGGCTCACCGCGACACTGGGCACACCGCGACACGGCTCACCGCGACACTGGGCTCACCGCGGCTCTGGGCTCACCGCGACACTGGGCTCACCGCGACACTGGGCTCACCGCGACACTGGGCTCACCGCGACACTGGGCTCACCGCGACACTGGCCTCACCGCGACACTGGGCTCACCGCGACACGGCTCACCGCGACACTGGGCTCACCGCGGCTCTGGGCTCACCGCGACACTGGGCTCACCGCGACGCTGGGCTCACCGGGACGCTGGGCTCACCACGACGCTGGGCTCACCGCGACGCTGGGCTCACCGCGGCGCTGGGCTCACCGCGGCGCTGGGCTCACCGCGACGCTGGGCTCACCGCGACGCTGGGCTCACCGCGACGCTGGGCTCACCGCGACGCTGGGCTCACCGCGACACTGGGCTCACCGCGACACTGGGCTCACCGCGACACTGGCTCACCGCGACGCTGGGCTCACCGCGACGCTGGGCTCACCGCGACGCTGGGCTCACCGCGACGCTGGGCTCACCGCGACGCTGGGCTCACCGCGACGCTGGGCTCACCGCGACGCTGGGCTCACCGCGACGCTGGGCTCACCGCGACGCTGGGCTCACCGCGACGCTGGGCTCACCGCGACGCTGGGTTCACCGCGACACTGGCTCACCGCGACACTGGTCTCACCGCGACACTGGGCTCACCGCGACTCTGGGCTCACCGCGACGCTGGGCTCACCGCGACGCTGGGCTCACCGCGGCGCTGGGCTCACCGCGGCGCTGGCTCACCGCGACGCTGGGCTCACCGCGACGCTGGGCCCACCGCGACGCTGGGCCCACCGCGACGCTGGGCTCACCGCGACGCTGGGCTCACCGCGACGCTGGGCTCACCGCGACGCTGGGTTCACCGCGACGCTGGGTTCACCGCGACGCTGGGTTCACCGCGACACTATGGGAACCTCTCCCCAACTTGGCCTCCTGTCCTTTGCTGACCCGATTACCTTTCTGCGCAGGTTGTTACAGGATCGGGGCTGGACAGTCAGAAGTCAGATGAAGAATACCGAGAGCTGTTTGATCTGGCACTGCGAGGGTTACAGCTCTTGTCCAAGTGGAGCACGCATGTAATGGAAGTGGTGAGAATTAAACAGTAAAATGTCCGTTCACATCAACAGGTCTGTTAGAGTGGTCAGTGTGGGTGGGGTTGGCGTGGGTGGGGTTGGCGTGGGTGGGGTTGGCGTGGGTGGGGTTGGCGTGGGTGGGGTTGGCGTGGGTGGGGTTGGCGTGGGTGGGGTTGGCGTGGGTGGGTCGGCGTGGGTGGGGTCGGCGTGGGTGGGGTCGGCGTGGGTGGGGTCGGCGTGGGTGGGGTCGGCGTGGGTGGGGTCGGCGTGGGTGGGGTCGGCGTGGGTGGGGTCGGCGTGGGTGGGGCCGGCGTGGGTGGGGCCGGCGTGGGAGGGGTCGGCGTGGGAGGGGTCGGCGGTGTGGTCGGCGCGGGTGTGGTCGGCGCAGGAGTGGTCGGCGCGGGTGTGGTCGGTGTCGGAGTGGCACCGTCTCCCCACCTTCTCCCCATATCCCTCACCTCCACCTTTTCCCAATATCCCACAATCCCATCTATATCCTCATCCTTGGAAGTGGGCGTTGCTGGTTCGGCCGTCCTATATTGTCCGTCCCGGGTTTCTGTGGGGATGGTGGGTGTCAGCCGCTTGCTTTGTCCGGCGCGGCCGGCTGGGTAGTGAAGGTGCTGTTACCTGGAGAGCTCCACAATTTATGGTGCTGTCCTCGTCCCTCCACATGGTGGAGATGGTGGGGGTGGAAGGTGCTGGTGAAGCAGACATGGCGAGTGGCTGCAATGCATCGTGTCGGTGATCTAGCGAGGCACAACACTCGTGGCAAACCTGCTAGCAGCGGGTCGAGAAGGCGGCTCACACGACCTCCTCAGGGCACCTGGGGATGAGCAACAAAGGTCGGTTTCACCAGCTCGGTCACATCCCAAGTATCAGCTGAATGATTGCATTTAAATGCTTGTTTCTAACAGATGTTTTTTTAAATTAGTATTCCTGGAAGCTGGTACATCCCACGGATAAATTCTGTAACAAAGATTGCCCAGGCACAGCGGAAGAGTATGAACGTGCGACTCGTTATAACTACACCAGTGAAGAGAAGTTTGCGTTGGTCGAGGTAAATCTGAGCGACTGACAGATTCTGTGTCCAAGTTTTTATCTCCGTCGTGGTTCATTGGGCAGCACACTTACCTGCCGATCAGAAAATTGGGGGTTCAAACAAATCCAAGGACGAGTACATGATCCGGGTTGATATTCTCACTGTGGTACTGACGGTGCTGCACTGTC